>NC_054084.1:7100000-7296539 GCF_017562075.2 Anopheles merus
GCACGCAAACGCAAATCGAGCGCAAAGGGGCCGTCTGTGCGGGTTCGTGGTTTTAATTGTACGCCAGATTGCGTGCCTATTTGGTTCGGGTCGGTTCCCCAGGCTGTGGTTAGAGTTTGTGTCGGGAAACACGGAAAACATCATGTTAAAGGTAGCATGCGTTTTTGGGACGGTTGCGGTCACGAACGATAGGGTTGTGATTTATAGCGCTGGAAGCGTTTGCAATAATAGGTTGCCCGCTTGTAGATCGGTGCTGTTGCTGTTGATCGTACATTATAATAATTGCTAATTATTCAAGCTTGCTCATGCCGGTAGCTTATTGCAAGCGCATTTTAAAGCTCCTTTTTCTTTAGCAAAGCAATTAATTCAACCTGAAACCAATCCCATTTTCCACCATCTTGGGAACATTGCACTCTAGCAGATAAATATTTGCACAATTACTACTCCGAGCGAGTACGTACGAATGCGGGAACACCATTTCGTATGTGGAAACCAAGCATAAACGCAAACCAGAACAAACATTGGCCACAAACATTGGTAGCCAGTGAGGGGAGACGAAAAGCGAGACAAAACCTCAATTGCAGCATGCACCGGAAGTGCGGAAGCAAACAAAAGCAAGCGAAACGGTTGCAATTGTGTTGAAATTAAACGCGTTAGGGCGCGCGAGGAGTGGGAAAACCGTTCAAGAAGAAGGAATCGTACAAAAAAAGGCTCTCATTGCGCTTCTGTAATTAACGGAGCGTTTATGTACACACACAGACACACACACAAGCAATTTAAGTGCATCTTGCTTCCACAAAAAAAAACAGAACAAGAACAGCCAAAGAAGAGATACTAAATTGATCGAAAAAGAGTGCAAAAATAAAACATGGAATAAATTGTGGCTCGGTTGGATGGTTTGCCTTTCTTCCTTCTTGTTTTTTTTTGTGGTGTGTGTGTTCGTAAAATGGCGCTGCCAACCCATCACCGATCACGTCCCGATCCTTATCTTCCGGTGGAAGTGCTGCGCCGAAGGAGTGGAAACACAGAAATTAGCGTAACAACAGGTGGTTACGGTTGCATTTCTGTTCGGCACGATGGTCCGGCTCTTCCGTTCCGGTTTTGATGGTTTGCAATTGTTTCATTCCTGCTTGCCCGTTTGTTTTCCCCCCCTATGCCCGATGGCACGAAACTGGACGCGATCGGGACGCGATGGATATTCTTCTCACGTTCCGGGCAGGAATAGAACTGGCTATGGAAGGGCGTTTGCAAGCCTTTCTGCGTGTGCAATGGTGTAACGATCGATTTTGCAATAATTTCGCTCCATTTCCGTTGGCCGGGCCGGAGTGCCGGGTTCCGGTTGGTTGAGATCGATTGTGGGAAGAAAAACACATTCTGATGCTGATTGAGGTTTGAAGAAAAAGGAATAAAGTGCTATTTTTTCCAGTGAATAAAAGGGGCGGTGGATTTGAATTATCTCGTACCTTAAGCCTAATTTAATTCACACTTTGCTCGAATGCTGCTCCGTTCTGAGTGCCGAGGCAAAGGAGAAGATGGTGTAATCGTGTCATAAGCGAAGCAGCCGTAGGAGCAGAAACAGTTGCCGACATTTAATTGAAACTGTCGCTCATTATCAAACCCATTTACTTTGCTCCATGCACGTCAACATTGCATTAAGTGTTGCCAATTAATGTTGCGAACTAAAAAACATGCACCGAAAAATGCACCTGATCAACCGAGTTGCACCATGCACGTAAGTGTGTTTGTGTGAGTTCAAAGTGAAACATTGCATTGGGGGGTTTTTTTTTTAAGCCACTTTGGAAACTTTTAGCAATTTCGCCTCTCGACTTTCATCCCAGCGCTGACTTTAATTGAGTTTTGCAACGGGATATCCACTCCTCGCAGGATCCACACACACTACATCCTGCCTGCTCATTAATATGCAAATGGGCAGTCGCCCCAGGGAGGCAAACGGAGCGAGGCGAGCGTAAAGCGAGCAAAAAAAAAACACAATGACGACACCATCACGTCCGGTGCAGGATGCGTTTGAGTTTAGCATACACAACCAAAGAGAGAGAAAAAAGCAACAACTCACCACCATCACCCCAAAAAAAAGCAGCTTTATTGCACCAGCATGCACTGGCGTGCTGCATGTTGCACAGTGTAGCGAGACACTGCACTGCTCTTATCGGAGTTAATTTATCAAGCGTTTACCGCCCGAAGGAAGCAAGCGGCCAACAAACGCCGCCAAGTGAACGGGAATCGAAAATCGCACCTCCGTTTTTTTTTTCGTAAAGTCAGCTCAGAGTGTTTTTGTTCTTTTCACTTGCCACGATACAGGATCCTCTCTGTACGCAGGATATTCGCAAGAAGTGAGAGTAAATTATATAGTGGCCTTGTTGTTGCATTTTTTTTATTTTATTTTTTTTTGGGAAGAACAATCGACAACGATTCTATCAGGAGCCGGCTTTACTCTGCCAGTTGCCAGTGTGTGTCTTGGGCAATTAATTACTTTGAAATAAAACTTACCATTATGCGTTTCGTCGTGACTTTCGGGAGGACCTGTCTTTGACGGGGGGAAAGGCGGTTGTGGTATTAAGTTCCGTTAATTAAAACATGAAATATTGCATTCAATTAAGCATTAAAAGTGTCTCAATATTTTACCCAGAGGCTGGATGAAACGGTGCGTGTGGAGAAATAATTGCCAATTTTTGGAGTCACGTTTAGCTTGCTCCTTTTTTCTTTGAGCTAAGTTCTTTTTTTTAACAAATTATGTAAAACGAGTCTTTTGAAAGGTTCTTTTGTATGCAACAAGTAAGTAATAATTTGTACGAAGTGGCTTTTTAGTGTGAATTTGATGCAGATTGCATACCAACAGGCGTTTTCAAAGTGAATAAATTCCCCCATTACTAAAAGTCACCGAAAGCAGTGAAAACTGATTCGAAAACAGAGCTAAACAACACTTTTTTATTCTTCCCCAACACAGATCAACTTTTTCTATCAGCATATGAATAAATCAACAACCCAGCGCAAACCATATTGCATTTAATATTCATCACTCTCGGGCAATGTATCACTTTTTCGCAGAATATTTACTTCACTCAATATTCCCAATAAAAATAGTTTTCACCCGTGATGATATTCAATCAACGATAACAGCATGTATGCGCTAGCAAAGTGGTCCAAAAAGAAAGCCCCACACTCCCCAGCGACCGTACCGTGCTCAAAGTAACTCTTGACCGAACAAACCAAGAGCCAAGGGCGTGTTAGTTTTCACTGCACAGAAGCAAAGTTTTGCTGCTCCCATCGCTCGCCATGAACGTGCACCCCGTTCTTATGGAGCGAACTGTGCAAACTTGTCCTGCTACTTGTTCCTGCCTGCAAACTGCCGGAAACTGCAACCAGACACGGCACGTCGCTCGGGAAAACTCTTCCCCAAATTGCATGTAAAACATGCAGCAAAACATTAATTTGAGTACGGCTAAAAGTAAACTGTTTTGCTGCACCCGCTGAAAGATAGCTGGTCAAGGGCGGATAGGCGATCAGAAGCGAAGAGTGCCGCCTGCTCGGTATACCTAGTTATTGGGACGCTTTTCCGGTAAAGGGAAGCAATAGGTTCACCCTTGTCAGCACCGAAAGCATATGTAGGTTTTGAGTTTTGTGCTACGAGAGTTAACATGCACCTGACAGGGCGGGTCCGTTCTTGTATGGGAGTTTTTCAACTAGCTTAAATTTTAACGGGTAGTCGCTTTTTGCAGTAAACGAGATGAGGTCTTTTGCGATGTCAGTAAAAAAATGGGAAGAAAGTAAACCTTCCAAAACTGGGCAATTGTTTTTAACGCTTGATTAATTCTTTGCAGCCCATTCTGGTCTGCCCGGAACAGACCCTCTTTGGGTGTGATGCTAGTTTCTAAAATGTAATCGAACTTTGGGCACCCAAATTGGCTTCCCTTAGCCGTAATCTGTTGATTCCAGTCAGTGGATTTGGTTTGAAATTTGCTCCAAAAAAGTAGGGATGAAAAAGTTGCTCTGCTTTCCGGCTCACCAACAGACTCACACCCAAACATTTACCCTAAAACAGCTGTGGCTTCTCTAAAAACTGCTCGTGTGAGTGGGTTTGTGAACGTAGACACACACACACACACACACACTCACAACCGCAAAAAAGGGGTTCAAAGAATGAAACAAGACCGAGAAAAGCAGAAGGGAACTTTTGCAATTTGATTCCAGCCAGTGCTGCACTTTGCTGATTGTTTGCTGCTGCAGTTCTTGTGTGCTTGTGTTTGCTTGGTCTCCGAAACCGTAACCGATTTCCTTGCCAATTTCCTTGCTTTCCGTGTGCCAAACTGTGCTGGGGTAGGGAGACAATGTGAGACACCGCACAGCACAGCGATGGAACAAATCGAACCAACTGAAAAGTTTCAAAAACTCCCCAAAACTATTAAATGAAAGACGGACGAACGAAACCTACCCAAGAAAGAAACAAAAACGAACCTACCGACTTACTGCAGCCCTTGGTCGACGCCGGCGACGGCCCCCAGAAACGGTTGTCCACTAACGTAAACGGCTCACGTACGATAACTCAACCTCCGCCGCGCACGTGGAACGTGTTTCGTTTGTGTCGGAGTTGGGTGGGGAGGGAAATAATTACATTGAATTCTTTTATAATTATACACCGTGTATCCCGTGTACCGTGCGATGCCCCAAGGTCCTCTTGGAAAGCAAGCGCAAAACTTGTTCCGACTGTGGGGACGTGAAACTGAGAGCACACCAAGAGTAGAAGGTACACGTAACGTATCCCGAGCCAGGGCCACCAGCATCTTCAGAATCGGAAAAGAAACCTTTCCCAACCCGCCCGATGTTGCCGCAATTCTTCGGATGGAGCAAAAAACCGCAATGCATCTTCCCCGAACGTCACCTCGTCCTCGTCTGATTATTGATTCCTGCGCTGCGATAAGAGTGCCTGCTACTCGCCCTCGCCTCGTGCGATGGTGTGATATTTCGCCAGCATCCAGTGCAACACAGAGCTGCTGGTCCTGGAGTTACTGGCAATTTGAAGGTTTGCCGTTGGATAAAAATTATAACTCAAGTAGGCCTCTCGCCTGCTCCACAACCAGTTCCGCAACCGACCGTTTCGGTGTGAGTGATGAAGCACTGCACTGCTAATGGAGTCGATCCATTTTTGGAGCACACCGCAAAGTCGCAAAGTTGCTGCGGTGGTTCGTTCTTCATGGTGTGAATTCGTACACTCTATGGTGTATCACGTTACACGGTGTTAGTTCGGGTCCGGATGAGATTGTACTTTTTCCCCAGTTTTTGGAAAGCAGGAACTTCTGCTCCGTAATCGTTTATCAGCAGAACAGAACGGACTTTAATCAGTTAAAGTAATATAAATCTGTTCTCGAGCTCTTGGCTTGCTTCATGCAACCCTCCGCTGTTCGGTTTCCAAGGATGCCGTGGAAAGTACCTTCTCCCCGCTTCGCAGGAAAGAAAGCTTACATCCCTTGTAAGCATCGCGTGCATAACAACCTTCAGGAAAAAAGGCTAATGGAGTCCCTGAGTGCAGGTTTATTTGTTCCTACTTTGCGCTTCGCTTTCGAGAGTTGTTTACATACCACACGGAGAAGCAAAAGTACACGTGTGTGTATATGTTTTGTCGATGGAAGAATAAACACACACAAACAAAATAGGACGCTGTAAGCTGCCTGGGAACTACTGCTCACTGCAATCCTTGTGAAGCACATTCCATTCGCGCAAGGCGGTTTGGGCTGGGGCGTGTATCGCTTAATCGAGCTCTTACGGATGCAAATTTTATTCCATCCTTTCGCCGCTGCCGTTGCGATGAAGAGCTGTGAGCTGTTTTTAAAAGTCTGTTTCCAGAAGTGTGCAACACTCGGCGAACCCCGGAGGAAATGCCTTGATGCCGTTTTTTCCCCCACATCCCTGTGAATGGTTGTGGCGGTCCTTTCGGGTTCTGCCTGCGTTTTTGTGAAGTTCTCTGGCTGGCAATTGGCATCAGACGCATTCGGCACGGTGCGTGATGACTGACTTATTTTGCAACTCGTTTTTTTGCAAATTTCTCACCCCCTTAACTGCTTGACGTGTGTCCAAATGTGGTTCAAAACTTCCCCACAATCGTTGCCTGCGCTCTTTAGTTTGGTGCTCCCCTTTTTTTATTGTTTTCTTAAACGCGCCACTTTCAACACTTGGAAATATGCGGTGCGCTGAAGGAGTAACGGGCTGCGGGATATAACGGGCTCCTTCCGCGGGGTGAAGGTTTTGCCCATTAAAATTCAATAGATCATTAGAAAACAATAACATAAACGGTCCGTGAGCGGTTTAGTTCGCCACTCGATAAGACGGAGGAGGCCTTTCGGCTCTTGAGCCGGACTCTTTTGCCCGTTTTGTGCCAGGCGGTGCCGATGACAAAGTCACGAGAGCTACCACCACCGACCATCGGGAGATCGAGATCGGGAGTCTTCAAGCTGTCTGGTACTACTTTTCCCTTCTGAGGCTTTGCGCGGAGAGTGCTCTCGTACGGAGTGGAGGACCCAACGTACCACAAAGCCTTCACGTGAGAGTAGAGTAACAGCACAAAAAAAGGGTATCGCTGGAGTCTTCAACTCATTTGATTTGCATAGGTTTCGGTGTGGGGAGTGGTTCAAGACGACAGGAAGGAAAGTGCTGGTAAGAAACGAATTTTTAATAGCTTCTCATTCCAGCAAACGCAACTGCCTTTTCTCCTTCGCCAGGCACTTGGGGCCGATGGTCCAAACTTACAGGAACAAGAGAGTTTTTTTACTTTTCTCTCCACCACACACACAGCCCTTGGCAATGTTTGGGCTCGATCGATCGTGCCTGTAGACGGTGAGCGTGTACGTGCAAGACGCTCGCTGGAAGCTGGACGGATGAATCGTTCGATTTGAATAATTTATTCATTCGCCATCATCGGTCGCCTGCCACAGGAGCGATGGTTGGAAACGCTTTCCAAGAAAAAGAGTCGCAGAGGAAAGAGCAAACAGAAAAAAATAAGCAAACGCTGATTTCAAAATGGCGATAAAATAATCACCCAAAAGTGTGTATGGATGTTTCGGTTGGACGTTGGACGGCACAAAAGCAACAAAAAACGTACACTTTCGGAATAAGTGTCCCATATACGTCCACCCGGAGGGGGACAATCCTTCATCAACTTGTACACTTTAGTGGCGAACGATCGGTCGTATGACAGGTTTCGTTCTTTTTTTTTTGTAATTCCCACCAGTGTCCCCCTAGAGGGCGCTCGCAGCACCAGGTTCCAGACTTGAGTGGCTTAATCCGAGAGAAAAAAAACGCTCGCCGCGCGGCATGGGGCAACATTAAAGAGAAATAACATTAATTAGTGTTATGTTGCTATATTTAACACATTCCGAGCCGCCCTAGAGTCCTGACAGGGTGGATGGCGATAAAAAAAAACACACACACACACACACACACACACACACACACACACACACACACACACACACACACACACATACGAATACAGGAAACGCCAAGTGAGCAAATGGATGGATGGATTCGTTTCCTGTTTCCAGCTTACTTTTCTCCTCTCCAGTCCAAGGCAAGAATCGGTAATGGCCCGGGCGGTACGGTTTGAGTGTGACATTCTTGAATGAAATTCTACAACCGGTCCGTCGTCCATCGTGCTGAAGAGGCTGTGAAACGGCTGTGGAGTGTGTTTCGTTTGTCTTTTTGCTCATTATACAACGCTCGACTGTGTGTGTCAGGTGTTGTTTAATGTTTGAGGTTTTGAGTCAGTCCAATACCTTTGTCACGCTGGATGCGAGATTTTGGAATGCCATTAAGGGATTGAAGACACAACCTTGGAGACTATGAATGGGAGAATGGGGCTCGCTTCTTACTCCATTAATAGCTCAGCCAACCTTCGCTACAATGTCCAATTCAACACGAATCAAATGACACACCATTCGATGTTAGTGCACTTCCACACCACACAATGCCTGGCCATGACAAATGGCGTGGCAGGCAATGAATCCCGGTCGTAAGAATAGCACTTGTGGCTTCTCTTCGGCCGCCTCGACTTCGAGATCTTCTGCACATTGGGGCGTACCATTGCTCTCCAGCCAACAAAAAAAAAAAGAGGGAACGACAAAGTAACGTTGCATTACACCTCGGACCTGCAAAAAAAAAAAGAGAGCGCCGCTGCACAAAAAACTGAACGATCGATTGCACGCTGAGCGGAAGTTTCTCCACCACGATGCACCGAGAACAAAAAGGCAAGCGAAACGTTGCACATTTGATTTATGGTGGCGAATCACTTGCGGTCCAGCGGTGATGATAATTATTTTATCCACCAGGGGTGTTTAAAATAACCCCACTCTTCCCCGGTGCAATTTTTCTTTAACGACTTGCGTACTTCTTGGTCCACTTGTGTTCCGTTTGCTGTCATTCCGCTGCATGACACACCGACCGGGCCCGCTCATAATCGTACCCCCACAAGTGTGCAATCTTATCATTATGTCGCCAACGATGCAGGCTATAAATCTCCCCGGTTCCCATTGAAGCTCGTTCGTTTGTCGGGGCTGGTGAGAATTATAATTATCGAAGGCTCAAAGCCTCGGACACTTTGCGTAATAACGGGGCCCTGTCGATCGATATTCGATATGCCTGCGCTCGCAATCGATCGAGTTGCATTCGAGGTTGCAGGCTAAAATTGGAAGCCGCTGGCAAGGAATGAGAGGATGGAAATACAGAAGAAGAAAAAACTCGTTCCATTAGCGACCATGATGTCGTCCGATGAAAGTCGCCCGATCGTGTCATTGATTAATGCATCCAATTCCCGTCCATCATTACCCACGCGCTCGCGGGAACCGTCTTGTGTTCAGAAGTCGTTCAAACTGGCCAAACCGTCACCTTGCCTGGGCTACCATTTTTATTTTCCCACACACACATACGCTCTCTCTCTTGTTACATTGTAGCACCTCAATCTGCTACCGTGACCGCGACCCCTAGGTGTCCGGCGCAATTCCGCTCGATTACCGCTGGCATGTTTAATCAGCAGCTGGAGATGAGCTTTCGATGTCGCCTTTGAAATGAGATCCTTAAGAGCAGGACATTTCATTTTCGGTTGATCGAGCGGTACACGCTCGCATGATCTCGCCTCCATTGTCCAAAGAACGAGCGAAGCATGAGAATGAGCTTTCGGGATGTTCCAATCATTTATCAAACCGTTCCCGAAAACCGGACCGCAAACCGGCAAACGGCAGGACGGTGCAGAACGGTGACAGTGACAGATGGATGGAATGGAACCTGAGTGTGTGCGTGTGTGCGGTTGGATTCATTTCCTTTCCTTTTTGAGACACCGACCAAGCTAATAAATGACGCCAGCCAACAAGATCGTCCAGCGCTGATATAGAGCGTCGCAGCGTGGCCGCGTCTCGCTGTAAGTGATGCGCTAATTGATATCAGAGCACAACCTGTGCCCAAGCCTCCCCCCTACCATGGGGCTCCACGGGTTGATAGTGCGGTGCACCGTGTTGGGTGCAAAAATTGGATGCCATGCCTTGTCCATATCATTAGCGTCCATTAACGGTGAACATGACCATTGTCGAGGTCCGAAAAATATGACTTTTTACTTACTTCAAGGCGCTGCAGTGGCTCTACCGGTTGCATATACTTTCGCACTTGCTTGTAATTCCAGCTCCGGTTCAATCGATGCCACTTGATTCTGTCGATTAATGTCACGCTTGAAATTATGTCTCATTAATGGGAATGTTCGCTGCAACAGCAACAAACGGCAAAAAAAAGCTCAATATCAAGCGGTTGACCTCATCCTCGATGGAGCAGCAATGGCAAAAAAATGTGCTGTGGTTTGATGAATGCTGATCACTGTTGTCGAATCAATCGCTCAACATCTCGACACGGCCACGGGTGCATCGATGGGAGAGGGCAAAATAAAGAGCACAAAATCTGAGATAAAACCACGGACGGACCGTTGTGCCTGTGTGTGTGTGTGTGCATCGGCAAAATTGCATAATGCCTGCGGGTGTGCAACAAGCTGGCTTGGACGTCGCCTTCATCGTCGTCGTTCATCATTCTTTGTGGAATTGCACATCAATCGTACCAGACCGCAGCACCGATCATCAATCGTCCGTGCAGCCACACACACACACACAATATCCTGTGGAGAGGATAATTATGCACACCGGAACGCGAAGTGGTGACTTCCCTCGTGCAGAGCACTTTCGGACCAACAATTACCTGCGCTCTGTGCCATAAACCCCCAAAGAACAACGAAGAAATGTTGTGAAAAATTTTAACCTCTCAAGCCTTCCTCTGGAATGCGCCATTTCGATGATGGTAATGAATAATTTCATGCACCTAATGATTAGAGGCTTTTTTTCGTTCGCGCTGATCGTTCGAGACCCACAAGACACACACACAGAGATGGAAGAATGTATTCCCTGTTTTACCACGCACATTCTCCTCGCATGAGCGCAACATTTGCGCCGAGAAATAAAATATTGCAAACAACAAAAGGGGAGCTCAAAAAACGCCTTCCTTTGGGATAAGGAAAAAAAGGTGCGTTCAAGGTGTATTCTGAGATTTTTATCCCTCCAGTCTCGGTCGGTCCCGGTGGTGATTAATTTCAAAATTTCAACCCGCTCCATCCAGTTCCTTGTGTCTGTGTCAGTGGTTTTGGAAGAAAATTGGACCACGCCAATGTCTCCCCGAGCCAGCCTTTCACGTACACGTACGAAATGCCCGCGTAATTACGACCAATCCAAAACCTAGTCCCAACGTTTCACGTGTGCGTGTGTGTGATGCCTTGTGTACTTGCTATGCCTGAACTCATTGTTGCGACGGTTGCCTGAGCTGAAGCCACTCACCATTTGTCTTCCGCGGGCGCGAGATCGATCGAGGTCAAAAAATCGGCCACAGAATCAGTGCCGGAGAGCTGTCTGTGGGCTTGTTGCTTGTGGGGTTAGTATCCATTAGCTGAAAGAGCCCGTTTTTTTTGCCCGCTGTTGTTCACACTGTGGCCACATTCCTAGGCCCTAGGTGGTAACGCTAGACAACGCGAGCTCATTAGAAATCAATTACCAATTCTCAACAGTTCACACTTCGCGTTACAGCGCTGATTGTGAGTAATTGTGCTGTGCGTTCGGAGCAGAGTCGTGGACCAATCTGTGGCAGGTGTTCTTTGTGGTGTTGGAAATGGTAGACAGCACTGCCGAAAAAAAACCCCACTGCTCGTTACTTCACACTCCAATAGAATCCTCTTCATCGTTGTCAGTCTCCATTTAAAGCGAAACCAATCAGCAGTAAAACAGTTTCCTCGAAGATACCTGCTCGAAGTCTGCGAAACGGGTCGCAGCGCTGTAGGCTTCATGCAGTCTTCCAACTTAAGCCGCCGGTCGATAAAATTTATCGCTTATCGGAAGAGTAATAAAATATATTCTGCCCGACAAAACTTCATCAAAGTTTTGATCCCGTGCGGCTACGTCTAAGCGACATAAAATCATTCACTCACCCAGTCCTCCCAGGCTCTTCCAACCCTAACGACCGCTCTAGCGAAACCGCAAAATGCAATCAAACCTGAATTGGGCAAAGAAACCTTCCAGTTATGCTTCTTTTTTGTTGTGAGACGTACACTCAAATGCATCTTTTATAGCTTGGGAGTTATCCCGACGCCCGTCGCCCGGTGCGGTTATCGTCGCGTGTGAACCGAAACTGTAGACATAATTTTAGACGAATTCACCCTCTATTAAAAAATCATTTCGGGTCTCGTGCGGTTCTGTGGTTATGCTGCGGGGGTTTTTTCTTCAGTTTTTACTGCTCACCCTTTCCTTAAACGCCAATGTCAGACTGTCCTTGAGACAGCGGATCCTAAACGGATTGATCCTAGATGATTATACATCAACAAACGCGCTCGAGCCCGCCATCATAAACCGCACCACGATCGAAGGAGCGGATCACGTTCGTAAATCATTCTCCGACACGGATCGATCCTCTCTTTGGGGATCCTTTGGCGGCAGTGTTCTTGAAAGTGTGCAAAACACATCCGCGCGACTTTATATGGATACTAAATTTTACATCTCAGTTATAATTGGAAAGTCTCTTTACATAGCGCCTGGCAGATGTAAGAATTGTATTACTTTGACGCTTCTGCGGGTGCGAATTACGGTGACACGGGTGTGTGAAATATCTATCAAATAAGCAGCATTGCGACCAGCAGCCCATTAGCAGCATTGCGACCTCAGAGCAACGCCAAACGAAGCGATCGTAAGGAAATGGTCAACCCACCATAAACGAAGCAACAAAAAAAGCACACAAAGTTAGGCAGACAGCGTACGGTTTGATATAAAATATAGCCTGCCAGCGGCTCGTATCGCTTAATTATGCTAATTACCAGCCGCGAAAGATGTCGGCAGATATTGGCAGTCCACCGTTCGGGCAAATGGCGGCGAATCGAATGGTGTGCAAATGAGGATTCGGGTGGCTCATTGGTGCGTTCCCCTGTGCCTGTTTTGGACGTGGTGGGACGGAGCTTAAACGGTTCGATTATTTATTTTGGTTTCGTTTTTTTCTTTCTTTTTCTTGGGGAGTGACTTCAGCTCTGAGGGCTATTAGAGCCAGCCTAGCTCCAGATTGGCAGATGGTAGATTAATGGAGCGTCCAGCGCTTGACCAATAACGCTTGACGCAACCGATCGAATTGATCCGATAGCAAACTGATATGATGGGACCCTTGCCTGTGCGGTTTTTTTGTGTTTTGCTATTCCACCATCACCTATCTGATGGTGAGGAGCTTTTTCGGGGCAATCTTATAAAGCTATTTATTGCCGCGCGGAGTTTTAAAAAAAAGCAGAAGTGACAAAAAATGCTAAACGTTTTTAATGGTTCCAATCGGACGGTGAGGCGGTTGAGCAGTGACACGTTGGTTACATTCTTCTGACCGTATCACCAATTTCGGCCTGTGTGTGCCCATTTAGAGACATCCCCTTGCCAGAAAGGAAACCGTTTGGTGGAGTTGCCCATCAGAGCGTCAGAGGATACGTGTGTTTGTTTCTACCACTCCGCAAAACCGAACCTGTCCACCGCGGAGGTTCAAAAGACCTCCTCCGAAGATGTACACCGCTCCGGTGATGTGTGGCGTAATGTTTGAACTTGTCGGTGCTGACGCTTTAATCTTCGCCGGGTCTTCGTCTTGTCATCGTTAAAGCAAACAGCGCGTCCAGCGTGCGAAGCGTTCGAGTACGCTCCGAGTACATCCATCAAGTGGCGGAACGGTTTAAGGGAGCTGGTGGCTCTCCCAGACTGGAGTGGATTAAATAATTCTCCGCCGCTCACAGACACAGATGGATAGGTTCAAGGCGACTGGGTAAAAACAATACCCACATATTCGAGCTTATTCTCAAGCTGGGCGGGCAAAAAACCAATTCCGAACCGCTCCGAAACTGAGATGCATTGTTGCGGTGCATCCAAAGCTTGAAGAGTGAATGGGAGCGAGATCGGAGTGGAGTTGCTGTTGAACATGGACCAATATTGACGAACCGAACGGCGAGTGGGGAAGTACCTTACCGTTCGTTTGCTCAAGCATCAACCTGTATACGCTTGGCCGCAGCGGGAAAGGATACAAAAAATCAATTAATATTCAATTCTCAAACCATTATTTTCATCGCGCGCGCGCGCGACTGTTTCTGTGTGCGCTTTTTTCACCGCCCCAGCCGGGCGGAATCCATCCCAAAATAAACCAACCGGTCGGGAAATGTTCGTTTGTGTGGCTGAAACTGTTTGCAGGTGATTTCAATTGCCAAACATAAATCAGTGACGCACTGAGCCGTGTGGACAGTGGAGTATTTGTGTGTTCCTTTTTTTTATTTTCACTATTTTATGACCCTCACAAAAAGACACGAAAAGCTACTCACTTACCACCACCCTCCAAAAAGTGTCACATAAGCTACCCGTCGCTCGGGGATTTTTTGTTGTGTGCGAGCTCCATATGCTCCATGCGCATCCTTGCTGACCTCAGGGTGTCACAAAAACGGTATTTTTGAATGACGCACACACTCGCAGCAGCAGCAGCGTGTTTTACGGTCGTTTGTTACAAAGTCTCAGATGAGGCACTTTTTAAAATGTACTTCCACACACACACACACACACTCAGTCGCTCTAAAAAGCCTTTTTATAACTGCGTCAACGCACTGAGTCAGTACATCCTGGGCTGGAAAGCGACGAATTTTCGCACTTTTCTCCGCGTAGTTGAAAATTCGATTTACGAGTGAAGCGTATAAAATATAATCCTTTTCCTCCCTGTGCTGCTTTTTTTTACACTCGGAAGTGGAAAATTGTAGCTTAAGCTGCTCGTCACTTCGTCCGCCGATGGTTGATTTTGTTTCGGTTTTTTTTTAACCTCATCTCACCCTCCATCGGTATGGTTTGATGATGCTAAAGTATCGGCAGTGTTGGTTCGGGCGTTGGTTTTATGGTGTTCCCGGTTATGGCCGTGGCTGCTTTCCATCGCACCGCACAGGAGACATTATGAGTCGCAGTTAATCAGCTTACAGCGCGAATCGATGCTGCCGATCGATAGTGAGCCACCGTTTTCGGTGAAATTTTGATCACTTCCAATCACCTCCGCAATGTCGAGTGGTTTGGAAGCTTTGGAACGCTGTTTTGATAGCGGTAGAGTTTAAAATTGAAATTTTAAACCTATTACTGTCAAGGTGAAAAATTAGGAACTATTTTCAATAATCAGATTCAGCGTTTATTTTGATCTGAATTAACATTCAAGCGTTTGTTAATTCAAAAAGATATCATCATTCGAATAAAATGATACAGCTCTTAAGGCACATTCCACTTCATTTGTTGTCTTCTCCACTAATTGTCTACCTTCAGGCGTCGCCGGTTTGCAGGAAATTAATTTAGAGCATCAATAGCTCGATCAACTTTTCCTTATCAGAAGCCTTTCCTTTCGCCGCGCTGTGGCAGCGACATTCTACCGCTCATGAATATCAATCCCGCACATCCGGTCGTTCTGCGACGTTCTTGAGCAGCACACACACACACACACACACTTTGGTAAGCTCATCTGGCTCCGGGAAACATCTCCGGAGTTACGACGACCGTTCTTCAGTCCTCGTCGTCATCGTCGTTGGTCGATGGTCGATAAAGATAACGCGCACGCCAACGAAACCAGTTTCTCGAGTGGTTTGAGGGGCTGTGTGTTTTTGCTGCTACACCCTTTAAGCCCCTTCTGCGTGTGCTTTTGCAATCTTCACACACACACACCCTCGAACTGGTTTCCATCTTTGCTCTCGAGAACGATTTCTTTCCTTTTTTGCTTCGCGTCGTCTCCCTAGTCGTGACAGCTAGTTTGTGATCAACAGTTCAGCCCGATCTTATCAAACCTTCCGTTTTGAATCGCTTAAGTAAAAAAGCAATTAATCGCAAGACTCGGGTGAATGTTTTTTTTTTTTGTGTTTGTTTCTGCACCATCCCACATTTTGTCCCGTGCGGTGGTAGACGGTGGAGATGGTACACGGTCGGCACTGATCGGATTAATATTTTTCCACCCCGCTGAGCATCGATTGCAGTGGCGGAAGCTTACATTGTGTACCGTTTGGCTGCTTGAAGCGGCAGAGAGCGTTGATGCTAATATTCCCGGATTAAGCTGCTTATTGAATATCCCACTTACCCTTCCGGAGGGTTCGGAGCATGGCGGTTGAGTGCGGCTCGGCTCGGGTACTTTGTTGCAATCGAAGGCGTCATACGTTTTGCAGACGCAGCGGGTACTGGCTTGACAAATCGATTTTTTCCCCGCCCCACGAGATCTTGTGAATGATGGTGTATTTAATTACATTTACAGCTTCCTCAGATGCGTGGTAACTGTAGGCAGTACAGCAATGCTATTAGATGCAGTGAGTCAACTGCAACTGCAGCAGCACGTCTTTGAGCTTGAATAAATAAAACAAGAATTAACATAAGCAGCGCAACGAAAGAAGCAGTATCCGACCCACACGACATCTCACTGATTAAATATAATTAATTATGATAGCTTTAATCACCTTCTATCCACTACTACTGGTCTCTTGGGCCGACAACTACCCTTGCACGACCTTAATCCCCCGAAACCGGTTTACCGGTGCAATTCGATGTGCAAAACATCCCGGAAAGACCCGCAGCACTTCCATGTACGCGTGTGCTTTTGGTACTATCAGCACTTTCCGGGCCAAACGAAATGCAACCTTCCCGGAAGCTGCACTGCACAAACACGCTGCAACATGCTGCCCGACTACACGCGTTGCATTTCGGTGACCATTCGACCAGAAGGCGTACACGGCACGGGAAACCTGTTGTTGCGATCGGCGTTCAGGTCAAACAGATTCAAATTTGCTGAGCCAATAAATAATTTCACATGCGTGCATCACATGCATTAACGATAGGAAATCCCGCTTCCACGTCTCTTTTCACCCGACCACTTTCCGTGGTGGGTCTATTTTTTGTAAAGAATTGTTGGAAATTGATCTCCAATGGCTAGGTCACTGTACCGGGTGCAGCATTGCGGAGTTGGAGCCGCTGAACCATAATCTGTCATCAATTAGGCACGGACCGTCCATTTGAAGCTCATGCATAATTCCAACCCCATTTTCATAGGACTCATCTTCCACGAAGCTTTCAGTTTTGGCTGGCACAAATAATTAACAGGCTTAATTTGGTTGAAGCTGTGCCCAGCTACTGAATGTGCAAATGCAATTTAATTCACCTTTTTTAATTTTAAAGAACCTTCATAACATCAGATCGAAATTCGATTTAAAATGATACCAAAAACACATAAAACGAGTCACAAAGTTCCACCACCATCGTCCTTAATTTCATCCCTCGTTACCCACGATGGAATGTCAGTTTCGGTTAGCAATTTTGTAGCTCTTCTACCACGAAACGCAAAACCGCAGCACTCGATGCGATTGGAACGCGCACAGCGCCTGCATGTATGCATTCGGCAGCACAAAATGGGCTCTGTGCTGCAGGAAGCTTACATAGCGCCGAAACATTGCCTCTCCTCTGGGTGTTGTTCACGGTGGCCTTCATCATCCTGCCTCTAAATGCCATTCCCGAGCATGTCATTTCTAACCAAACCCAGCCCGTTGCATGTAAATTTTCGCTCTGACTTCCTGGAACAAGGTAACTACAAGCATCAGCTCGGGTGGTCTCCGGTGCTTTTTGGGGACACAAATTCGCACAACCGCCGGGGTTGTACTCGTCGCAATGGGAATTTTATTTGTTTGTTCGTGTGTTTAAATCTTTTATTCCCTTCCCCCCCCCCCCTTCCCCGGCCCAGTCCAGAATCGTTAACGCAACACTAATGATGCACCAGTTAGTACGTTGTCCGTTTCGGTCGGTTGGTGGTCGGAGTCGATCCATCACCCGGGAGCGGCCTAAACAGCCCAGGCGAAAGGCTACTGCTAATTAAGCTACTAAGAGTAATGTCCTACCGTGCAACTGCTTTACGCGCTTGGCGCAACAACTGCAGCAGTGCAGCAGTTGTGTGACGTTTATTTTATTACCGTCCGTGCCGTGTAAGAAGCTCCAGGGCGACAGATGATGATTCCAGGGCAGTATCCTTCTTTCCCACCTCCCCGGGCCCCGATGACGCCGATTATGGTGTGTTTGTGTGTGCATTATTATCATAATTCCTAAATCATCCGCTTGCAACCGCGCACATGATATACGGGGCCTCGGTGTAGTTTCCGGCTAATGAGACAGGGCCTGTGTCTGTGGGAACGTCGCGGCGAAAAGCGAACAACGAAAAGGAAAAAAAAGCCAACACCAGCAGCAGCCTCGAGCCAACGACAACCAAGGGTAAAGTGTAAAACTGTCGAAAAGTGGATCCGGGAATGGCAATGGTGGTCTCTGCTTCTGTCGTAAATTACCCAATAAATTATGCCACCGTCACAACTCTGGCGGTGGGATAGTTTTCTTTTTTGGCAACGGCAGCCTCTCAACGCTGGGAGGGATTGTGCATATTTTGGATGGGCTTAAGCCATTTCACTGACTTGCGCACTACCTAAATCACCACTCTGCAAGCCCGTATCATCAACGTACTTTCGTGGTGGTGATTTCGGCTTATTGGTCAACCACAACAGTTTGATTTTTCTTTCTATTTTCTCAACATTATTTGTAGCGGAAGAGAGAGAGCGAGAGGAAGCTATTTCTGTCTCGCAATGAAAACATCCAATAAATCTGTTTGCCTATCCAGTAGGCTGGTTTTGCAAGCGAAGCTGCAACAATGTAGACCACACTGTAGCGTTCCTGCGCAACACTGCAGCTCCGAATCGATACGCACGCCACGCGCCAGTAAAGCGCACCAGCAACAGTCAATACACAGCCCAGCATCAATATTTGCTATTCATTAATTCAATATCGATGCGGCAGGGCGCTCTCGGTTCGATGCAGGACCACCACCACCCCTCCTTCCAATGCGTCGGTGGTCTTGCGGGCTTTTCTTATCAGATCGAACCAACCAAAAGGATGGAGCGCCAGAGACGAGCCCGTTGAAGCAAATGCACTTCAAACACGCTGCTACACACGTCCCGTGTTTTGAGGCGAACCAAGGGCAACAAGCGTTCCTTCTGATTCCTCGTTAAATCATCCCCCCCACCATCTCTATTCAACCAGTCAACCGTATCATGCAATCTTTTTGCCATCATTTGCCTTCCCAGCGCACCGGCGAGAAATCAATCCTTTCGAATTGGATTCGCTCCGAGGTTGCCGTCGCTGCGGGCTTCCAGGTTGTACCGAGAAAATCCCGACCATGATACAACGACACGGAGTAAGGGATGGTAAAAAAGGAAGGCAAACCCGCCTCCTAGCTTTCTCAGCCCATCCTTCATGGTTTTGTGATTGTTTTTCCATTCCACCACGGTGGCGACTTCTTCCACTTTCACAGTCGACTGTGCAAACTGGTGCTCTCGGTATAACCGTGTTACAGCTCCAGCGGAACACGGGCGAACATTTTGTGGGTGGTTGGAGGGGGTGGGGGGGTGATGTTTCGTGTTTCGATAGCATTTAGTACAAACAGCCACCACAGCGCGGCATGAAAAAACACATCCAATGATGGCCATCTTCAGGCAGAGGGCTGCCGATGGCTGCCGTTGACGTGAGCCGGTGAAGTTCTTGGGATCTTTGGATACGCTTTTGGTTATAGAGTAGCGAGAAAACACACACACACACACACACAAGATAAAGACGGCTACTTCCATATTCCATAACAAGTTGTACGGTACGAAGCAAATTAACCTGAAGCTCCGGGGAAAGAGGAACTCCGAGCCGAAAATGGTACGTAATGGAAAAGCCCGCCACAACAATCGTATCATTCGATACGCCCGCTGGTAAAATGGCCCGTACGTCATGGTCATAGGAGGGAGCCTTCCTTGCATGGGAGATATCTTCCTTTCAAGATCGGTTTTAGGATGATGAATTGGCGATGACATGCGACAACGGATCGATCTTGAAGGAAAATGAAATTAGCATTAAACCATCGATGAATGATGGCGACATAAAGGTACAATCACAATCTGATACATGGTTTCACTGGAAGAGTTAAAGCTACAGTTTGATCTTTGGAAGGACTTTAAACGATATGAAAATCTCTTTGGAGCAGTTTGAAACTTAATGTTCTTCTTCAGCACCCTTGCATCATGACTCAGAGCTTCAAAACATTTTCTTCGTCTCCTTGAACCCGTATCACCTTTCAGGGGAAGACGTAACGGTCTGCCGCCGCTCAAACAATCAGTTCAGAATCGACAATCGTTTCTCCAAAAAAAAACACTAAAAATACCCCAAATGTCTCGAGGTCACTCGTTGACTGCGACCCCGATTTCGTAACCTGACCCGGGCCAACCCTGTACTAATGTTTGTACCATTTCTCGCTCTTTCGCAGATACATCCACTCGAAGGAAAAGCCATTCAAATGCACCGAATGTGGCAAAGGCTTCTGCCAGTCGCGCACCCTCGCCGTCCACAAGATCCTGCACATGGAGGAATCGCCGCACAAGTGTCCCGTGTGCAACCGGAGCTTCAACCAGCGCTCCAACCTGAAGACGCACCTGCTCACCCACACCGACCACAAGCCGTACGAGTGCAACTCGTGCGGGAAAGTCTTCCGCCGGAACTGCGACCTGCGACGCCATGCCCTAACGCACACGGTCGGGGACGTCCCGTCGGAAGCGCTCGACGTTGGGGTGGACGATGATGGGCATCAGCTGAGCGGGGATGAGGATGAAACGGTGCTGGAGGTAGATTCACCCGTACACTCGCCCGCGGGACGGCATCGTTCCGTTTCGCCACCGCTCGATATGCCCGTGTCGGCCGAGCTGGACGATGACGAACGGGAGGAGGACGACCGGCGATCGGTGATGGAAGCGCGCCGTCGTGCCACTCGCGACGAGGAGGATGACGAGGAGGAGGATGAAGAGGAAGATGATCTTATCAGTGTGGCGGGACACGAACCGGACCCCACACCGGTAGTCCAGTGTCACCACGAGCGTCCGATGGGTTCCAAGAGCCCGTACACGATGCGTCCCCAGTACGATCACGGCAGTCGCTCGTCGATGTCTTCCCAATCGTCACAGCACTCCAGCTCGATGCATCCGGCCGGGCATGGCGAGGACTCGCGCGACAGTGGCCCGATGGTGATGCCACATCCCTCATCACACGCACCGGACGTCTTCGTACCGATGCTTCATGTGCGGCGTGATCTTCACCACAAGATGGGACTGATTGGACGTGCCTCAGCAACAATCACAAGCAGTTCCGGCGGAGGAATGTTGGATGCAGGTGGAAGCTTCCTCAGTCACATCCCACTCCGCAAGCGCGCAATGGGCCCGGATGGTGAGCCACATCCCATTATGAGTCGCAGCTTGCACATGCCACCGGGAAGCCGTGGACCTCACAAGAGCCATCTTGTGGAAGATGTACATTCGGGACCTCCGGACTCACCGCACCGTGAACCTATGCCACTGATGTCACCGTCCGTCCCATCTGCATCACCCGTGCTGCTCTCACCTCATCTTCCACCGGGGCTTGCTCTTCCACCGCCACCTCCACCACCACCAGCTCCGAGCTCAATGGCAGTACCGATCAACCTTGCGAACCTGTCCAACCTTCCCGTCGTACTGCCACCAGCACCAGCTCCGAGTGTGCTAGTTGGACCCGGCAGCGGACCTAGTAGCAGTTCAGCGGCAGCCTCTCCACACCATCCACACCCGGGAGTGCTGGCGTCACCGGGCTCTTCCAGCTCATTGAAAGCTTCGTCCACACCGTCGGTAGCTTCTTCGTCCTCCACCACTACAACACCGCAGGTAGTAGCTCCGGCAGTGCCACCGCCACCACGTAAGACGGGCTTTAGCATAGAGGACATCATGCGTCGCTAGTAGACATCCGGCGGCATGAGCGGCAACAGTACAAACTGCGACTTTAGAAATGTGCTTCCGAGGCGTACATCTCCAATTTTAGGTTAGAATCCAACGCGTTCGACACCAAGTGTCGAACTACTTTTCCCCCTCCTTTACTGATGCGTTTAAACGAGCAATAGGAAGTTTAAGAAATAGTTCCCCCATTTTTTTTGTAACAAATAGACTCTACAGTAGTACACTAAGCGATAGCGTGGTTATGCCAACAGTGCCTTTACTTGATGATCTGCAGCTGAATAGCCTTGGTAGGTCAGTGAACAAACCAAACGCTCGGTTTTTTCACGGTGTTAACTTCCAGTAAGAGATAAGCGCTAGCAATAGGTAGCATTAGGAAGTGCTTCTTCGACAATACTGTAAACCGATACGTCTGTAACCGAATTAGCTTAGCGGAGGATCTAGCTTCTCCTTCAACGACTTTGTACAGGTGAGAGTCTTCGCATTTAAGAGCCCAGTTCCGAGAAATAGGCTAGATTCGGTAGTGATTCTTACAAACGCTCCACGTAGACGGACGTGCCTTTTTTTGACTATCCAACGCGCGTTGCCAACGCGTTGAACCCCAACATGGCAGCTGTTAGTGATATATTACGCTGTAAGTATGCGAGTTGAAGTTGTAATCTGAAACCGGTACAAAAGAGAAGAAAACTGAATAACCGTTCATAACAAAAAACTACTTCCTTGACGGATGAGTGAGTGTTGGTGTCCTTCGATGTGAGGGGTAGTGTTTGTAGATTTCAATTACAGTTGCCGGTTCTAGTATGCATTTTACGCTTCATCTCTCACAACCATATCTAATGTCCCTGCTTCGGGGTACAGGCATGTACAGTGGGCCCTCCTTTTTTACGGGCTTCGTTGGTGTGTGAGAGTTGTTGTGACGGTGAAGCATTAGCGTAAATAGAGCAAGTTCTCATACACATCAGGAACCTGTCGGTTAGTAAGGATTAGCTTAAAACTTCCTACCAAGTAAGTTATTTTTTGTGATTCGCTCGAACATTCGATACATCTGCAGCTCGTCTGTGGTGTTGCTTTTTTTTCGCTAGAACTTATTAGGATGTTAGTTTTCGGCACTAGACGGCACTAGACTGAAGTGCTTCACAGTAAGAAAGGGTCGACAAATCGTACAATCATTATCATTAGTTGTATTATGTGTTTTTTTTATATTATTATTATTGTATGTTTCTCCAATGTCTTGAAGCGAATGAAATAAAGTAAAAAAATGATTTTTCAAAAAGCAAACAATCGGTGTTGATCATTAACGCGTTTCATGCCCGACTGATGTGCATCGGCGAAAGAAAATTATCCGCCCCATGGCTTTTAGCCTCCAGTAGTAGGTTTGCTTGGTTTGGCTGCATGCTCTGCACCCTGTATCGGTGTCTCGCAAGCAGAAAGAGCCTCTAATGGATTAGTGTGGACTTTTCATTAGAGTAATTGCTGGTCAGCGCGCCTTCCCATGATGGCGATGGAAAGGATCTGTAGCTGATGATCGACCTGAACCGGGTTGAAGAAGGCGATCGGCTGTTCCACTCATTTGCGTGATGTCTAATTAGTTCTGGAAAGAATTGCAAAATTCAACCATATCATTAGCTCAATAAGCCCGGCGAATGCCGTGAGACCAGACGGATCGCTAGTGTGCCGTTTGGGGTTTTCCCGTTCGGGCACAACATCCTTTCGGACGAAAGCACAATTCGCACAAGCACATCGCGTGTAGCAGATATCGGTTGGATAACAACCATCGAAAATTGAACCTTGAGCGTGGCATGGCGAACGAAGCGAGGTGATGCAGACTGCAAAGCAACAGAGAGAAAAAGTCAGAAGAAAGATAAAAAGCAACGCAAAATCGTTTTAATGAGCGAAACCTAAGCGCTGAAATGAAACGGGCAAACATGAGAAGCAAAACACAGAAGAAACCCGAAGAGGAGCAAAGTTTGATAGCAAGAAAAGCAAGAAGTTTTGATAAGCAACAACAAAAAGAAAGAAAGAAAAAAACACACGCACAACAGAACTGGAACGAAGAATCAACAAAACAAACACAAAAAAAGAGGTAAAGAACGGTTCGTTTGGAGGTCCCCGTGCACGATTCCACGAAACCGCTCCAGTCGGGCCAGGAAAGCTAAGGAAGTAACCCATAAGTCCTAACAGATAATCCGATTATGGCAATAAAGTTTAAATAGAGAGAGAGGAGGAGGATCACTGAGAGAGTAGAGGAAGGATGAAAAGAAGGAAAAAGCAAGCAGCAGCAGCTCCAAGCAGTAGTAGAGAAAAAAAAGGAACCTCCGCTAAGGAAGTCTGACCGAAGGATTAAAAATACACACAGCGAAGAAGGAAAAAAACTGTATCAACCTCAGCTCCAAATCCAAACGCGATCTGCGCCTTTCGAACAGCCAAAAGATGGTAAAGAATGTACCGAATGCCATCGACGACGACGACGACGACGACGACGGGACGATGTCCCCAACTTTTGTCGCCTAAACGTGACATCGAGGTCATTTTTCTTGTCATCTCGTGTTTCAGGCGACGGTGGGGGGTTCCTGCTGCTACGCTCCTTCCTACGACGGGATGGCCGGGAATGGATCGAAGAAAAGAAAAGCGAAGAAAACCGACGACTTGTGGTATTTTGCTGTGTGTTTGTGTCTGTGTGTGTGTGTGTGTGGGTCAAGATTAGAGGGTTTTGTTCTTGCAGGCAGCTCATCGATTGTCTTGAGGTGTCGATATGCTTTTCACACAGCGCAGGGGTGCGGATCGGGATGAAAGGAACAAGAAACTTCTAACAAACATTCGCTGTCGTTGGTGGTTGACTTTCCGCGGTGGATCCCTTGTGGATTTAAGCCGTTCGCCGAACAAAGGGCTCATAATTTAAATGTCCATTTCGTTGGCTCACGTTTTTTCCCTCTGTTGTCTGGGATTTTTCTTTGCCTCGGGTGTTATTATGTATGAGGAATTGTTGTTATTTGGCTGTTATTTTGTGGACAGGAAATACAGAATTAAAAGGTTTTCGGTTATTCAAAAGTACGACAAACATTAAACAATCTTTACAAGGTCTTCGCAAGACTAGGTTTTTAAGTGTGCTACTAATGGCGTGACAAACAGCTTCTTAAACTTCCATCTCACCGAAACCTGTTCAATTCAATAACAATTTCCTCCAAGAACAAAACGTTTCATTGCACCTCTCACAGCCATTTCCATCTGTCATTTTGATCCTAAAAGCATCCCAATGATACTAAAAACGAGGCAAACACACAAGCCACAAACTATTTAACTGCCATCCTCATTACAGCCTATTCCATACCTTCCAATAGCACCTTTGCAAAACGCTTCGTGCGATTTATTTTAACGACGCTTCAGTACGAAATGGAATCATTTAGCTCACCCCAACCTTACTGATCGAACCGGACGTACCCGCAAAACCCACCGCCCATCCAAAAATTGACCCAAAAAAGGCCACAAAAACCCCTCTCCTCAAACACGAACACGAAAAACAACTCTCCACCATTACCACGAGATAAAGCAAGGGGCACTTGCTGCACAGACGGTCGGGCAAACACGTCCCAAAGCAGGCCCAAGACTCCCCCCCGGAGGACATAATCAAAATTTACTACAATCACACTGCAAATTCGCAAAGACAGTCCGTGGTCGTAATCGTTTTTCAACATTTTCATTAAATTTTATGCATTCGGCTTGTTGTTTTGGACGTCGCAATGTGTCGCGTATGTGCAGCGCGAGCAAACGAGTGGCTCGGCCTACTGCCGGAGGACATTTTAATGCGCCTCCTGCTCCCTTTACTCCAGCACGGTTGACATCTTCATCCCCTGGTGGTGGTGCTGCTGCCCACGGGCTTTTGCTTCCGTTTGCGTGTACACCGTCGACGAGCCAGAAAGCCCCCCGGGGGAGGGGAAAACGGGTCCGGGGTTTAGTGTCACTGCGACGACATGGTGCGTGTTGGCGTTTAATGGCTAATTAGTGCCAGCGTTTAATGCAACCGATCGGTGCTAGTGCCGCGCACCAGTGGGAAAGAATGGAGCTTAACGGCGCGTCTGATTTATGGAAATGAATAGCCTAGTCATACACACACACAAACACACACGAGAGCCTCGGCTACGTTGACGCATCGATGCATGACGCACAGAGTGGTGACTCTTGTGGTGAATGTACGCTTTCACGCAGCAGTCAAGCACCTATCCACAACACAAAAACCAACGCACCGCGACCCTTTAGTGCAAGTGCACATTATGTGCTGCATAATCATACACAGACATACGGTGCCATTTCACTCCACGGGGAGACCCACCGGGAGTTTACTGCCGAGGTCACTTTCATTAGGCTCGGGAATTGGTTTACGCTTCATCGAGACACAATTAGCACCAAGCCTGGCACTGGGCCACGGTGGGTTCGATGAGCTGGTCCACATAGTGACCGATACCTCAAACCCTTTTTAAGCCAGTCACTGCTAATGGTGGTTCAGTTCCTCCATATCAATTGCATGCAGCAAATGAATGCTCCAAAAAGTGGATCACTTTGTCCTGTCATTGCAAGTAGCACGATAAAGCTTCATCTTTCTTTCCGGACACCAAGAATTTATCATTGGAGCACATGGAGTCTCCCAAAATTCCGACAAAAAGATTCTATTTGTGGTCGCACCAGAAGAGGACAACAATTTCGTATTCTCCTTTTTCGCAAGGGGAACCGCAAACCCGACCCAAGATCCAATTTCAAGACGCTGCGACACTGCGTGGAAGCGAAACTTTCACCACCGCCGCAAGAGCGCAACGGGCACAAACTTGCCCATTTTGTGGATGCAGTTTGTAATTCGATCTATCAACGGGAGTGCGAAACTTTTCCGCTCACCATGAGCCCGGCCGAGGAGGTAGAGGACTTTGCCGGCTCCGAGGTGACAGTGGAGGTGTGATGCGTTTCCAGAATCGCCAAGCGGAAAGGGCATCTTCCTGGGTATGTGAGGCATGGCGTAGAGGGCCAGAAGTGCTTTGGTGCATGTTAAAATGGTGCCTTAGCGTTCTGTTGCATGTTAAAATGGTGCCTTTGGAAGTATTTGGATGGTTAAATTTGCAGTCAGTGTGCCAATGTGCAGAAAGGAGAAACATTGTCACAATAAGCAGCTCATGTTTTATTAAAGAGCATTCGTTTCGCTGCCAACTTCAAGTTTTTGAAAGCCACCGATGATAAAGAGATGAAAATATGGTGCTCTAAAGTTGAAGAGATGTTGAGTCAGCAAGTTTTTGAAAGATTCAACCTATTTTTGGTACATGTTTCGTGCCAAAGCATCGCTCCAAAGGAAATCAATAATAGATTACATCAGTTATCACATCAAAGAGCACGCTTTCCATCAGTGTAAAACCATTTAAAATCAGCTCCACGTTGCAATCAGTGCCAATTCTGGGGCAAAACCAGTCTTCCAGGAAGTATTGATTCCTTTGTCCACCTTGGGGACAGGTCGAGCATCCCTTGATCATAGTGTAACTGCTACCGAAACTCCAGCACACCGAGCACACATTGTCTCGCGTTGGCCTTTGTTGGAAGTTCGTTTGGTGTGCTTCACGTACCGGAAAAATTGTCCCAGTCATGAGAATTCCCTCTGGACAAAGAAGCTCCCTGCCCGAACTCTTCGCTTGGCAACTCTTTTTCTGCACATCCGTGTCTGGCTTTCGTCGATGGAAAATGTCTTCCGCTCAAACAACAACAAAAAACGCATCTGCACTACCCGTATTGCTATTTCCTGTCAACGGAGCTGTTTTTCTTTCCTTTTTGTCTACGTGCCATCATCCCGCGTTTTTGTCTGCAACGAACAGCCCCGGGTCGGGCAAAACGGTGCAAACGGGTGCTTTCAGCAAGATTGCGTTTTAATGAATTTTTAACATCCCATCCTTGATCTCGGTGGCCCATCCGGTGTTTTTTTTTTTTTTTTTGTTGTCCGCGCTTGATGGAACATGGACCCCGGTGTCCGGGGCTGTGTCTGCAGCGAGAATGCAATCCTCAAGGTGCACTTTTCTTTCACCTTTGAACGAAGCCAAACGTCAACGTGTGGAAGAAGCTTACGAGCGGTAGGAGGCAGAAATGAAGGTATGAAGTAAAGCAAGCATTCACCCGGCGTCCAATGTCCTATTTAAATCCCTGTCTATCCCTCCCGGTTGGGGGCACGCGGAGGGTGCTTCTAAGAAGCGAAACCCCCTCCACCCACCAATGACGATGCGGGCCGGAACATATCCCTCGTAAATCCACGGCTTACGATCGGATTAGCCTCGGCCTCCGGGAGGTTCCGGACGAACCTTCTCGCAAACGGTAAGACGCTCGGGCGCTCGGAGCCAACCGCATCCAACCGGTCGATCAATCGATCGATCGTGGCTGCGAAAGAAGCGCTCGGTCGGTGCGATACGCTACGCCATGGTTGCCCCACCATGCAGCTCCGTTCTAATCGGTAAATTTATGTCGTCCCACCAGCAGAAACCATTGAATTTAATCGTTATCGAATCAAATCTAATTATCAATAAATTAAGCTTACCTTTAGCCGGACGCCAATCACGGGACAGTGCTGGGCACAGGTACTGTGCTTGCAGGCTCGGACAAGGTTAACGAAGTACATGGCTACCGAACATTGGTAGAAGTAGGAGAAAGAATAAGGAAAAAAAACAACTCACACTCCACCACTCCGGGAGCGACTTCCAGCAACGCGCGATACGGCGAGCAACTCTACCGGGATTAAGATTATTAACGATCGCAAGCTCCCGGTGTGACAGGCCCCCACTATCTGATCTGTGCGCTTGTGTACCCCCACCACCCACTGGCATCCACCAACACCCGCCCAATGCGCGCGAGTGCTTCTTGCACACCAACCAGAAGCTCAACCGGTGGTGGAAGTGTAATTTAATCGGAAAATATGATAAAAAATATCGTCATAATTAAGATTCGACGACTACGACGACGACGACGTCTGGCCTTTTTCGAGGGTGTTGGCGATAGGCGTAGGCCGGGTTTTCCGTTGCCTCATCTCCCCCTCCTCAGAAGACAGACATTGGCGAGGATTAACGGCACGCCACCGCCAAACTGGATCAGGCACCACAAACCACTGGAAAGGGAAGGATCGGGTTGGGAAAGCGTGGTGTCTCTGGGGTGCCATTTTGAGCTGGCAAAAGCTTCCCGGGCTGAGCTGACGATTGATAGGCGTGCGAGAAGAGAAATGGCAGCGCACTGATTTTCCAGCGGTTCAGAATTATGATGGTTTTCCTTTCAACAGCGCCACAAAATGGGGCACAAAAACAGGAAAAGCTTACATGAAGAGAGGATGAGCTTTGCATGTGATTTAAATAATTATCGACGTTCGGTAGCCCGTAATTAAGGGAACCCGTTTCGTGCGGTAGATGTAATCGGATGAGGATATTCGCTTCGTCACGCTTCCGGCTTAGGTGTGTGTCACTTGGGTATGAAAATCGGAAAAATATGTTTATCACTCAAGGAGTAGCTAGTTGCGGTACAAGCGATTGGACACGATCGACTACACAGCTGGAGCGGTATTTGCATTTCGAGAACCCTATCGTCGAGTAAATCTCTCATTTCACGCTTCTTGTGCTCTTTGTTTAAAAAATTATTATGCTTCTCCCGTTATCAGCG
This sequence comes from Anopheles merus, assembly GCF_017562075.2. NCBI lineage: Eukaryota > Metazoa > Arthropoda > Insecta > Diptera > Culicidae > Anopheles > Anopheles merus. The sequence goes on from NC_054084.1 coordinate 7,129,069, forward strand.
TCTTGTACGCTCATTAACCACGACAAACCTTCCGTGCGGCAGCCAAATCGATCGGACACAACCGATTTCTACTGCTTTGTTTGTTTTATAATTAAGATTTATGATTCGCAGTGAATCACGCTCACGATAAGCTGCAGCTCAGCAAAACCTTCTCCATTTAAAAGTCACTTATTACTCATCGGGGCCATTCCGCGGGCCCGGGCCCAGCCCCGAGAGCGTGCTATTCGACGAAATGTCACCGACGCAAATGTTAAACAGTAACGCAAACACAACCCTTTTGGCGAACTTTCACGTGACGCATAATTTACGCTTCAAGCCAGGGCCCCGGGGTGGTGGTGGCGTGTCAACGGGTTTTCGGACTACTTCAAACTCCGGCATACCCGCACGGGGCTATTGTCACTATTATCGCGCGCCTGCGATGCACAAGCGAGCAACCGGAATTTCCCCTTTGGTCGAACCGGAACGCTAAACGCTTGCACGGCCGAATTAATCACACTCAAGCGTCCCTCAAGCCGCCCGTCAATTCCACCGAAAAGACATACATCATCTTAATCCGCCCAGTTAGCCACTTGATGCCGGTTGGACACGACAGCGACGGGGTGTACGTGTTGCAGTTGCGACGTCTGGCGAAAATAAATGATCATCCAGCAGAAACCAGAAGGCTTACGCGATCGCGCAATCGGAGTTGCACCTGGAGAAGAGGTGAAGGGGGGGAGGGTGTGGCCAGAGCTGAGGAGGACGAAAAAAAAACGGCAAAGAGGCTTATTAAACCCGGCTTAAGCCGAGCCGATGGTAGCCTGTGGTTTTCTCAAGAAATCAACCCCGTCCAGGGGCAACCTGGGGAGAGGATGCGAAGGTATGGGCAGGACAAATTCGGTAGTTGATTAATTTGAATATTCACCAAACACTGAACAACAACCGCTGCCGTTGGGCATCGATATTGAGAAGCGGGGCCCGGTCCACCCGGTTGACATTTGAGGAGCGCCCCCCCACGGGGTCCACGGGTGCGTTTGCTTGTGTGTGCCATGGACACCGAGCGACACTAATCCTCCCCCCCCCCCTGGCCTAGTGCGATTGGCAGTGCGGGAAGGCAATTCTGCGAACTGGCTAACTCGCGGAGGGGGAGGATTGCGTGTTTTTTCCTCCGCTCCTCGAGGGACGGTGGGATGGGCTTTGGCGCAATTTCTTCGCAAGGTAGACAACGAGCCGGTACGATGCGAGCCAGGCGGCCAATCGGTCTCGAGTGTTGGGGTTTTGTTTGAAGTGTAAATACCGTTCGCTTGATTGAGGACGATGGCAACATTTAATCTCTGAGCTCATCGGAACGGAGACATTTGTTTGGAGAAACAACACCGGCTTGGAGGACTTAGACATGCAGGGGCGGAGGATGAGCGATTGTGCCACCATGATAGGTACCACTCAATCCAGATGGGTCGAACGATGGGTAGAAGTACACTACAACAAACCGTAATGGTTTGTACCTATTGTGGCGAATTTGATCTGACGAGCTTGTCTTTGGATATACTGCTAACAGAACTGTCTTTAAGGAGCTCTGGATGACTTATACTACAAACACGAAGATCCAGAGGGTCTGAACGGCACAATCTTGGTTAGGAGCTCTGTCAACATGAGACATCATGTAGTCTTCAGGAACACATTCTATTTGACATATTTCGACCATTGCTTCTCTAGGCTAATAAGACATTTGCCATCTGCGCGAAGGAAGCAAATACTCATTGCTACGATGGACCATCTTGTATTCTGTGAGGTCAAGTACGAGACAAAATCTTCCAGGAATAAAACCGACTACTTTAGCGATGTAGTAGCGATTTTGTTGGCAGAAGATAACAGTGGTTAGAGCAGAGAGAAGAATTTATTGGATAATTCTTCTATTTGGTGTAGCGTCCTACGCGGACATGCCGGCTTATACAGGCTTTCAAGATTTAATTCATTACCACAGAGCGGGATAGCCAATTCTTGCTACGGGAAGACGGTCCATTCTAGGTTTGAACCCATGACGGGCATGTTCTTAAGTCGTACGAGTTGACGACTGTACCACGGGACCGCCCCAGTAAAATCCTTCGATATTTGTTTGCATTTCTGTTTAAGTCTGCACATTCTTTGCTGCCTAAACTTCCTATTTTGTACATGAATTGGTAACATTTCTACAGCGATAACTTGATCCAGTAGAGGATCAATATCCGTCAGGTCCTATAGGACACTAAGTAGTTCAGATATGCAACTAGGCAATTCCCGACTAAAGCCTTGTAAGGTACACTTACATTCTTCTGTGTAGTTTTTCATTAACATCATCTACAGTACCAAACGTGAAAATCCCAGAGGTGATCCAAAGATAACTAAAGCTTCCTGGAAGCTCACCAACAACCATTGCGGCATTTTCCAACTGGTCGGATGCAGAAAGTTCCTCCCTCTCTCTCTCCCTCTCTGGTGTTCCATTTTGCAACAACTGTATCACCACATGCATGGTGACTACCCCGAGGTCAGTAACTGTTCCTGGTTGTGTGTTTCGTACCGTTTTTTTAGTACGCTTTTATGAGGGTTAGGTATTTATATTGCACGCCAACACGCGACGCAGGTCTCGCCAATCTCTACTCCACGTTCCTCTCCGTGTGCGTTTATGTCACGCCAAGACCAGGCAGCCGTGCAGTACCTGGCAAGTCCAGATCCATTAAGATAAACAAGCTGGAGCTCACTACCGAAGCAGGTTGTGGTTGTGACAAACACCGTCCGGGCTCCAAAAATATGCACCGTTTACGGGTTGGGGTTTAATCGTCACACCCCAGGCATTTCCGATTCGCTGGAGTGGCTGGAGTGGTTTTATGTTTCTGGTTTTATCACAACCACGCTCCATTCCCGGCGCGGGATAAAGAGCTCTCCATGGGTTAAAGCTTAAGCAAAGGCAGCTTCTTAGTATGCGCTCACAATTGGGCTCGCAGAAGGCAGCCATTCGCAACCTCGTAGATCTGCCGCGATGTGACAACGGCTTCCACTGGAGCTGCCGGCTTCCGAAAGCTTCTGAAAGCACGTCCCGGTGTCGCTTCTGGTCGACCCGAAAAACCAGTTGCAGTTAAGCGGTAACCAATTAATTATCGTTTTATTGCGATATACGCATACGCCGCCGTAATGTCATTTAGCTAACCAAAACCCAGCAGTAGTAGTAGTTCGTGACACATAAAGATAAGACCTGCCTGAGCCGCACTACTCCGCTCTTGATAGCCACTTGTCCGGGCGGGCAATGGGAAGATTGTCGTCCCCCTGGACGGGGTTGGCGCGCTTAATTACCGATTAATGAGTGACTTTTTTTTTCTTCCACCAATTCCCTCTACCCTGCCTGCAGTACGACTTCCATTTTGACGTCGCTTCAAAAATATCTTCCCTCTGCTCCCTACCTTCGCAGAAGCGGCTATCTCGTCGGATTAAGTGAACCGTCCGCCAACTGTCGGGCTGATTTCTGATATCCTATTTGGCGATCGCCTTGTTGGGGCGCTTGCGGCGATGGGAATTAATACAGCCTCCGTTTGCGACCGGTGGCTTTCAGTGGTAGTTAGTTATCCTGTTTCCGAAGCAAGTTGGGGCAAAGTAAAAAAAAAAAAATAATAACACATAATACACGAAGGAACGCTAAAGCTACTTTCACATCCGGTGGCAGAAATAAAAGCACGACACGATAAACTCCACCCCTGCCCAGCTCCCCACGTTCGTGGTGACCTGATTTATCGGACAGTTCGTGTCGTAAATCTGTGCGGTCTGTGGGAGAGTATTATCACGCAAGCAAGGCAGAGGGCAAACACACACACAGCGCAAGTTGCACAGTAAAAAAAAGGTTCAACTTTTCTCCATCCTGGCGCAAAATCGGTACCGTTCCATCGGTGCTGACGGGAAGCGAATACTCCAAAGACAGCATCAACAGCAACAGCAACAACAAAAAACACTTTCCATCAAATGCACGATTTCGGTTACCATCGAGCTGGAAGGACGTTTTGTGGCAAAACCATGAAATGAGGTTCCCCAGCCAACCCGCCATCATTGCGCCATCTGTCAGCGTTCATGTTAGCGCGCGAAAACTTTCCATAATTGTGCCGTAAAGTGGCAAATTTACAGCATCAGGAAGTGGCAACACACTGTGTGCGTGTGTGCGGGTGAATGTGTACATAACAAAGCGCTTTGTGGTAGAAAATGGTAGAAAAGGGCACGAACGCGCGTTGGAAGGAACGGTATGCTAACTTCTTCCCAATTTTACTGGTGACGTATTTATTGGCAATTCCAGCCAAAACAGTGCTGACGATGCGCTGCGACGAATCGCATCGACATGACAACGGTTAATTAAATTTAATTTGATCGACTTACGCGTCACCTAATTGGGTAATAAAAACGGATGACAAATGAAGCGGACGTGATCGTGCAGAGGGAGCGTCGTTTCGTCTTTTTACTGTGATATTCAGCTTTTTTTACTGTGATATTCAGCTAGAAAGATCGTACAGAACGGAGCCTTGATAGGTGTTGGGAGGACTGTTTGTGGCTAATGAAGCTGGTGGGAGGGTGAAAGTAAAGCCTGCAGAAGCCTCCAGCAGCCATTTGTTTTACGAATCAGAGACAACTGTCAGCGTAATGATGTTTCCGTTCGATCGTTACTAACGTTGATCGACACCTCGCGCCTTTGCACTTGGCAAAGGCTTCAGCGTGCGCTGCTACAAAGTGTTAGCCTCGCTCGTTAGCCTGCAACAGCACCTGATCGACTTTTTTTTCTTCCTCTGAATGGAATGTTCAATCGAATCTGCATATTTTTACCCGGGACGCACAACCTGGACGTTTCGTTTTCCTCCGCTCCGGTTCTGAGGTTTGTACAATCTTCAGCCTCCGATCAGTGCCACGCAAACGCTACATTCCGTCTCGGATGGGGAGGATTTGTTTCGGTCCTGCTGCTGCGTGAAATGCGGAGGGAAAAATGCTGACCAACGCCATCTAAAAGCTTTGCTGGATAGGTTGTAAGCGTTTAGAGTGCGCGCACGCGAGCGAGATTGAAACAGGTTCCCCCGGTTGGAGGCGCAATGATTCCAGCATCCAAAGGGGATTCATCCCTCGAGCGCATTAGCCTTAGGAGTCTCTCTCACTCTTGGCCCAGGAGAGATAGAAGACACCAAGGGAAAGAAAGAGAGAGAGAGAGAGAGAGAGAGAGAGAGAAAGAGAGAGCAAAGAGCGTACACCATTCCCATTACCCCCGCGAGACGAAGATGAAGTATCGAACGATTATTTATGGACTCTTAAGTTTGATTTATAGCATAACTGAGGTATGAAATGTATAACAAAGTGAAAGGAGACGGCTCAAGACGGAGTCTGGTTCCTCGCTTCATCCCGAGACGCTTCCCGCGACCGTCCGATGGGTGAGTTCGATTCTTTTTTATTAGATTTTCATCGCCGTTCCACGGACTGATGGAAGGTTGGCAAAGAAGGGGAGTTTGGTTTTGATTTGGCTCCAAAAATCTGTCGATCTCGGAGTGTTCCAAAAAAGGGACCAGAGCTTTCCTCTTGTATCTCTCTGTGTGTGTGTGTGTGTGTGCTTGTCTGTGTTTATTTATCTCAAACCCTACACCACGCGTTGTATTTTATTTTATCAGCCTTTAATGGGTTTGTTTACGTCTAGCAATTTATCCCAGGACATCGATGCGCTAGAGGGTCACCGGGGACGGAGCAGCCAACCCTAATCGAGCGCTGCCCCGGGTGGACCTGACATAAAATTAATCAAGCTCAGCGGTTCTGGGTTGGGTTGAGTGGTGCAGGCAAAGTGGGACTTGCTGGGATGCTCTAATGGAGGTATTTATTAGTTCGTACTTCGATTATGACTCACTCGCTCGGAGAAAAGGAAGCAATAACCTTGCTCCAAAAAACATACTCAACTTCAATATCACACACAATTTACCTACCATTTGCCTGTAACAACTAATTGAAGAGCAATAAACGTTGGCTACGAAATAAGAGACACCCTTTTTTACCAAACATCTCAATAGACCTAGCACCACCACCACCATCTCTGATAAGATCATTCAGCTCCGCAGCTCTGAAGACCTTTTTGCCTTTTAATTTCCCTCCCGTGAGCAATCCAGCAAGTGGCTCAACATTGCTTCCCATCGTACCACGCATCTTGACACCTTAAAGGAACCTCTAATTAGACCAGACCGTCGTAATCTTTCTCCACACACACACACGCACCCGAAAAGCGGGACGGTAAATGTTTGTTCGGGGCGATTGCTGCAGCAGAAACCGTTTAAACGTACACCAACATCAACCTGCCAGCATCCTTACACATTCCAGACAGGCTCGATAGTAGTAACAGCAGCAGCAGCAGCAGCACGCACATACCGATACCGATTAACGAGCCATCGTCTTAATTAGCGCTTCTGACACTCGGGCCTTGCTTGAAAGTTTAGTGTGGGATGCGCTTTTTCGGTCCATTTTTATACTCTCTCTCTCTCTCTCTCTCTCCTGCGTTTTTCCCTGTGAGGCTGCGTCAAGTGGTCGTCCGTTTAACGATGTCATGTCCCACGTTGGTAAGCGCCCCGAACACGAGCGACATTCTCAGAAGACATTTAAAGATACTCGCTCGTACATGGGTGCCTTTTTACATCCCTCCCGAAAAGCTGCGGGTTCGCAGGCTGAAAGGAAGAGGAACACAACACAACACACAGTCGCAATGGCACAATTCGGGATTCAGGCAGGTAAAACCCGTCCACTGCCCCACGGTCGATCGCCAACTTGGTGCTGCGTATACCTCTCCGCGCACGCCATTACTTATCATTAGTGTAGGATTAAATTATATAGCGAATATTTTATCTCATTATTTATTTACTTTTCACTCGCCATTTTCGCGTGGTGTGGTGCTGCTTTTTGTTGTGCTTGTTTATTTTTTTGGTTGGGCCAGTTTGGCCAGGCAAGTCAATTAATCGTGCACCCTCCGGTTGCAGGACCGATCGATCCCACGGATCCCGTCGTCGAAATTGATCCGGACGCAAAGGATCGTGAGAATGTCTGTCTACACGCACAGAAGTGACATTACGTCAGGTTGCTTGTGGTGTTCAGTTCTGGAGAAGTGCTACTTGCCAAGGATTGCTTGCGCTGAGACGTGCTGTGTTTGTGTGTTTACGTGGGATGTCAGTAATGGTGGTGATTGCTGTGCTGTGTACCAGTTCCATTTGCTTCTTGAGACAAGCTGGGTGATCGGATGCCAAATGTAGATCAGGTACAAATTGCCTCAATTACATCAGTCCTTAAAAGGGTTTATTTCCGTTCGAAGACTCATCCAACAATCCAGAACAGCATTACGCTCTTCCATAACAGGTTCCTTCCAGCGACAGCGTCAGTTACTTACAACGTCATTAAACCCCCATCAAAACATTTATTTAACCCTAAATACGAACCGTGCATCGAACGGGCCCGGAATCACTGCACTGCCCGAAAACGTCACACAAAATCCACGGCATCATTTTTTTTCTAGGCTCCTCTGTGCTCTTGCTGTGCTGTGGGTACGCTCCTCCTGCCAGTGGCAACGTCCGGGGTTTGCCGCTTGCCAAGCATTCGTCCGGCACCCGAAAGCTTTCAATCAAAGTCAACCCTGCCGTATGACATCATCTATCAGCTGCAATCGGCTCGATTTTTGATGCTTTTTATTGTACCCAGTTTCTTCTGCTCGCTGTGCCCGGCGAGCAGCATGGAAAACTTTCATCGAGTTTGTTTGATAAAGAAGAGAATGAACGTTTCGTTGCGATAGTTTTGGAATGGATCGAGAGAGAGAGAGAGAATGTTCCAGCTTTATTATTATTATTATTATTATTTATTTAATCTTCAACGGGCCGTATGGCCTAATTAAGATGTAACAGTTCAATTGAGAAAAAAAAAATACATAGCAAAAATAAGATTTACATCGCAATTCACTGCGGCCACGGCAAAAGCCGGAGACGTTCCTTGAAGCACTGAGTTGAGATATCGAAGTCGAAGCAATCCGAGACAGTGTTGAAGACAGCCGACATGCGGAACATAGGGTCAGACCGACCAGCACTGGAACGGGGTTGAGCGAGCCGTAGAGTTTCTCTAGACCTAAGTGTTCGGGATGGTGCATAGATATCGACTCGATGCAACAAAGGCGATGAGTCGATAGAGCCATTTAGCAATCCAGCGATGAAAGAGCACTGTGCATTGCGTCTTCTAACCGAAAGAGGTTCAAGGCCTAGAAGACGGCACCGCGCAGCATACGGAGGAAGATTATTGCGATCCTGCCAGGGAAGTAGGCGTAGGGCATATCTCGTGAGCTTACGTTGAATCGCCTCAAGTCGAGCAATTGAAGAAGCGGTAGTTGGGCTCCAGACTACGCACGAATATTCCAGAACCGAACGAACGATGCAGTTGTACACAGCTTTAATGCACATGGGGTTACGGAATTCATTAGTTGTCCGGATAACCACGCCAAGTAATTGATTTCCTCTGGCTACAACGTCATCGATATGCTGTTTAAAGTTCAAACTAGAGTCAAGCAGAACGCCCAGGTCTTTGGCATGATTCTGTCGATTAACTGCAGTGCCGTCCATGAAGTAGGTCCCAGTCACTGGGCTCCTGCATCGACTAAAAGACACACAGTAGCATTTCTCGATGCAGATAGTCAGTCCATTACGCTTGCACCACGAACAGAAAATTTCGATGCAGTCTTGCAGGAATGTACAATCGCCTGTGTTGTGAATAGGCGAGAAAATTTTTGCGTCGTCGGCAAACAGACTGATACTGTCGGGAGGTAAAGCCAGGGTAACATCGTTGATAAACAATATGAAGAGAAGCGGGCCAATATTGCTTCCTTGTGGCACACCCGAGCTGCTGACTATTTCTTTGGACATGTGCTTATCAATTTTCACGGTGTATGTGCGATTAGTTAGGTAAGACTTAAGCCACTGTACGAGCGAGCTGGGAACTCCTAGCTTGTCGAGTTTAGCGAGAAGAATTGCGTGCGGAAGAGAGTCGAATGCTGCTTTCAGATCTGTATAAATTGCATCGACTTGAGCTCCGGCATCAATTTGATTAGTGCAATAGGTTACAAATTCAACCAGGTTCGTGGTAGTCGACTTTTTTGGCACGAATCCATGTTGATACGGGCTTAGGTAGCTGCGGCATGCATGTAGCAGATGTTTGTATATCACTAGTTCGAACACCTTGGCAATGGCACACAAAGATGTAATACCCCGGTAGTTGATGGCATCTGTCCTGTCGCCCTTTTTGTAAATAGGAACCATCCAAGATTTCCTCCATGTTTTGGGAAAGTAGCCATTGGCTAGCGATGCATTGAACAATTTTGCAAGGATAGGTGCTACTGTCGTTTGACAGCGTTTCAGCACGGTAGAAGGAATTCCGTCGGGTCCAGGAGCGAAGGAAGGCTTTAGTTGCGCTAGGGCAGATAAAACGATCTCACTGTCGATGAAAGGAGTGCTCATGTTAATTGCGCCAGCCGGAGTATTGACGAGAGCAGCATCAATGGTATCGGTATCATTCATGGCCGGTGAAAAGCAATCTGCGAAGCGATCCGCGAAGAGATTGCACATTTCATTAGTGTTGGCACTTGTTGCTCCTTTATACGTAATGGATTTCGGTGTATGCGTAGATTTTGTTTTGCTGTGGTAGAAGCGCCAAAACGAGTCAGGCCACCTGCAGAGGTTACGTTGGATTTTACTCAAATATCTGCGATATCGAAACCTGTTATAGCTGCAGTATAAAGAGTGCGTGTCAAAGTAGATCGAGCGAGATCTTTGGCAGCGGCGCGTTTGGTAGTGACGATAAGCAGCTCTTTTTACACGTTTGAGTCGTTTGAGTGTGCGGTCCGCCCAGGGGGGGTTAGGTTTAGGACGCTGAACTGGGACGCATACAACAAAGGCTTGCAGCATGAAGGACGAGAATGAACATACTGCTTCGTCAAGTGAAATAAAATTGGAACAATGAAAGCTATTGTTAAACATTGAAATCATGTCGTTCAGTTTCACATAGTCAGCTTTAGCAAAGTTATAACGATAAAATGCGGTTGTCGTCGAGTTTTGTCGAGTCGTCGAATTGCGTCGGGTCGACGAGTTAATACGTATATTGAAGTCAAACGCCGGGTGATAGGAGTCAAGAGGTACAAGCGGAACAACACTTGGAAAGACAGGCGAACACAATTTAGCTGCAGCATTGTTAGCGTAGAGCAGGTCAAGCATGCGTCCGTGCGAATTATTGATGTGATTAAGTTGCACTAATCCGTTAAATTTAAATCCATCCACAAAGGTGTTGTTGGCCAGTGAGCGCGCAGTTGGTTCATAGTGCGTGATTGATGAGTATGCTGGCGAGGACGAAGGATCAGCTGTGGACCAGCTTATGCTAGGCTGATTGAAATCGCCAATAACAAACAGCAGATCCGAAGGCTTCAGTGTGAGAGTGAAGCCGCTGATACAATCATGTAGAGAGCGAAGAGTCGATATCTCGGAGCTAAGCTGCGGTGGAATGTATACTACCATGATGTACAGATGTGCGTTATTGCAGGTGACGCGCACACAAATATACTCGAGAGAACGATCACGGGAAGGTAATTCTATCGACTCGTATGCGTTAGAAACGGCTAGCAAAACACCACCACCGCGAGAGCTAGAGCCGCTGAGAGAGCGATCACAGCGGTAAACAGAGAAGTTGTTGTTGAAGAGAAGAGCAGATGGAATGTTGTCAACAAGCCAAGTTTCCGTAAGGGCGATAAGGTCGAAGTCAGCCTCCGATACAGCTAGGTGAAATTCTTTTGTTTTAGTGCGCAAACCTCTAACGTTTTGATAATAGCAGCTTAAATACTCAGCGGTAGCGTTGTCATTGTGGTGGTTGGATAAAGCGGGTATACGGTAAGTCAATTGAGCTGCGTTGTCAGAGCATGAGGCTTGGCGTGTTTGTTGCGTGCAATGAGCGGGACTGCGTCTAGTTGAGAAAAAAGCGATCGATTGTAGACTGGTGCAGGTGCGGAGATGAAGCGCGGTGGTTTTGGGGCGGTCCAGAAACAAGTGTTGAGTTGGGTGCTTCCAAGGTATCATTCACCGGGGGGTGACACTGTTGTGATGATGTTGTTTCAGGATCAGGTGGAGTAGACGTACGTGCTGCTAAACGGTGAGTCGTTGTTGGTGTGCGTGTGGTGTAGCGGTGATCAGTACTAGTAGCTGGTGTGCGTGTTGTAAAACGGTTTCGGGTGGCTATAGGAGATGAGGTTTGGTGGTCGTGTTGACGGGATGGAAAAAACTCACGTACACCGATACCGACTGGCCAAGTGGATGGTGTGAGTGCCGCATCTCGAAGGATAGCCGGGACTCTCACTTTGAATGAAAGCCAATTCATGCTGTCCACACTAACCCCTCTTCTCAGCAGGCAATACGCTATAACGTCATCGGTGGCTAAGCGACGCTTTACAGAAGCGACCACTTGTTCCACAGTGACGGCTGTTGATAAGCGGGATAGGCGGATCCAGATCCTATCTGTGAATGGCTCACGAGGTGCAGCTTGAAGCGGTGATGATAACGGATCGGTTCCCACCAGTTCATGAGGTTGTGTAGGTGCCGGCTGGACGGCAATCGTGGTATTGGTGTATGCGTTTGGCGATGACGCGGCACAAAGGATGTTACCGCGATTGTTTACAATTCTGTTTACACCAGGAGATGCCGAATCCTCGATTACGCGCCTCCGCTTTCTACCCGTAGCCGGTCGAGGATCAGGATTCCGAATGTGAGGCGTGGATGCAGTTTGAAGGAGGGTAAAACCACTGCGAACTTCGGCGACAATAGGCTCAACGAGCTTGCCGATAGCTGCTACAGCTGAGGTGAGGGCGGCTTGGAAACCGACCTGGGCGCCTATTTCTTTTACCGAACGGCAGCGCGGATTTTTAAGAATGTTAGTGCAGCCGATGCAGCTCCAGTGCAGGTCAACATTGGACAATACTGCGTCAATCAGCTCGGGGGGCAATTTGCAACAGCCGCGGTGGAACGTAGCGTCACAATATGCACAGCTGATGATGCAGCCGGTGGCCTCTAGCGGTTCAGCACACGAGAAGCAAATAGCCGCCATCGCGAAATCACGCGTAATCACAGCACAACACTGCTAAGCCGAGCAGGAAAAAACAGCAGGAAACCACAGTTGCGGTGCAACTAAACAATTCGCCAACACGCAACGATGATGTGAAGCAGTTTAATAGTCCGTAGAATAGGCAACAATGCGATGCGACGCAGAAAACACAAGAAATTTACTGAAAAATCACGGAGCGCGACGAAAGTGCGGCCGAACAGTTAAACGTCAAACGTAGTTTACGTAGTTTGCGGGTAATGTGACAGGTAGAATTGATGATCGAACCTGAGCGCCCGGGGCATGACTGAACGCACTGTGAAACCTGCGGAAGGTATGATAAAAAGGCAATGAAAGTAGTTGGGAAACGAACGTCTAGCAAGAATCTGGACGATTCTAGCCGGATCATCGAAGCAGAAACGTTCGACGTGTCAAACCAAGCTCGGTAATGGTGTGAACGAACGGAGCTTAAAGCGATGGAGCTTTCAGTCTTCCAATTTGAGATGATCCTGCACCCATTTTGGGAAACATTTATCACTGTCCCATCATCCTCCCTTCACTCGACTAAGCTGCTCTTAATGTAGATAGTTATCAGTAACCTTCTACACTCCCCCCAAAAAAGCACTCGTACGCGTCCTCCCCGCACGAAGGAAATGCACTGCATCCTAATGTCTTTATGAATGGTTATCATCCACCCAACACAAACACAGGTCCACAGGATCATTGAAGCCGTTCCAGTAGCGCATCATTAACTTCCAACACCCGTCCGGACGGTCGGATCATGCACCCAGCTCCAAAAAGGCAACACCAACAGCAAGGACATTAAAAAGGGCAAGGTTCAGTTCGGACCACCACAGCCAACCCAAAACTCAGAAATGAAGCAACCAGCACCAGCAACAGTGACCAAAGCGACGGAGAGATCCTGCTCTGCATCTCTTCAACTCCCAACAAACAAAAAAAACAACATCCTCGGACACATAATTACATCGTCCTAGAAGCACCGACACACGGTCGTTGTTAAGCACCGGGAGGGTTTTGGGCTGGCTGGAAATGAAACTAGGAAGCTTAATGAGAACGAGACGGTCCGGCAGCAGCATCCAGCATCCCTTTATTGCGGGGGATTTCGAGGAAGCTGGCTTACTCTTGCCCACCGAGTATAAACAAAACACTGCAGGACCTACCCCGGCGACGGCGACGACGACAACGACAACACTTTGATAACATTGCGAACGAACCCCCGCTGAAAGGCGACCCGAGAATTGGATCCAATTTCTGTGATTACTTCACAAAACGCAAGCCCAAGCCCAAGGATATGCAACATTCATTTAGAGCGGGTAACGCAAAACGTTACCCAACGTTTGGGTGGGTCGTTTCATTACCCGGTTTTGGGGGTTCAAAAATTAAACAACTCAAAGCAAGCGCCTCGAGGGGGGAATGATAATGATGGTCCTTCTTCCTGCTTATTTTGTAGCAAAAGCTGAACTCCCCGTTTACATATTGACCACTTGGTGTCGTGGTGCGGACCTGGTTCCCAATTTCCCAGGAAGCAGCATCGTGCGTCCTACTTGATTTGCATTTTGGTGCAATTGCAGGCGAGGTCTGTTAAGAGATGACCTCGGCTTTTGAACTTGCTTCTGGTTCGTCGTACTCCGTCGTTGCAGAATAGAGCGAAAGCACAGTGCAGAAGAGAAAAAAAAACAAAACCATACCTCTGCGGTAGATTTATGTGGCTGTTTTTCTACCATCAGCCACAGAGCGTTTTGCGTACATTCTTCACCAATGCTTCGGACTGGTGTCACCGTGTGGTACTTCTTGTTTTCCCCCACGAAAAAAAAAAAACAACAAAAAATCCTACAAAAGTCTTCGTTTCTTGGTGCTGCTGCTTCGAACGAAAAGAAAGGAACTAAAGTGCTTTTGTTTTGTTCATTTTTGTTGTTGCTGTTGCTGTTTTGTTGCTCTTCTTCCAAACGGCCTGACCGTTTTGTTCACCGTTGCCTCCTGCTGGACACCATCGCCATCGTACAGGGTGGAATAGGCACTTGAGCATTTTAAATTACTCCATTGTACCACCGAAAAGTACGTGTAATTTAAAACCCTTCACTCGCTCACCCTCGCTTCAGCTGCCCTCCTGCCGCACCACACAGGGCTCTGGGCTTTGTAGTGCGGTTTTCGATAGCGTGCAGTTCAGAGCAGTTCAGGCTTCTACGGCAGAACGGTTGCCGAGCCTCGAGAACCTTTTACCAGTGAAACGTTCTTGCGGTGCTCCGTTGCGGGCTGTGTTAGTTAGATTTGCCTACATGTACGGCGAGGAGAAATGGTTACAACATGGTGGAAGCTGACACACTTGACGATCACGAGTGGTGAAAAAGGCGATCAGAGGGAGGCGAGGAGTGGCGCATAATAAAAAGACGGCTACATAAAACATACTCGCTCGCTTCTCGGAGGTCTTGAAGGCAGCGGCAAGGTAAATGGTAACATTGAGCGCAAGTTGTGTCTCTGGCCTGCACTTTTTGCAGCATGTTCGCTTGTACATTCCAACCATACGACGCATTCTACCTACCGGACGGTCATCGTCATGTCACTCATGCTCGCCTGCTCGTCGACTCGTTTCCCTCTTCGATGAACCTTGGCGATAAAATTGATGAGTCCTGATCGTGCACCGAGTGATGCCCTCGCGTAAGCTGAGGTAGCTGTGACCTTCCATTCCTTTCCACTGCACTGCCTGCAGCGGGTCGGGGAACGATGGGAGGCGATAAATGTTAACATTACCCTGCCCAAACGCCGATTTCATTTGCATACGCATTACTCACCGTCCGAACTGTCGCCACCGGCCACCGTTCAACACCGCCGTTTGACCGTTTTTTTTTTGGACATAATGGGCCCGTTTTTTGCCTTTGCCCCTCCAAACCCTCCCCTTCTGCAAGAAGGGAGCAAGGGACAAAACTACATTTCGCGAACACATTATGTCACAACGCGCGAGTGCATGCATGTAGAAACGCAGCAGCCAACACACATTCGTAGCTCGTAAATCGAATTATTTAAGCCCGCGAGCTTTTTGCACACACCCGGAGAAGGGTGTGAAGAAAGGGTCCAGCAGTGGCAGTGGAAACCATTTTTTTTGCAGCACTGTACCGGACACATACGCTGCTAGTTGGTGTAATCGGAGGAAAAGTTGTAAAAGTTTGGTGTGTTTCGGCATTGCAATGGAAAGGATTTGGTCGGGAGGGAGGTGCCTCTTTTTTCTTCATTGGGATTTAATTCTGCGGATACAATTACATCCCATCGCACCGCAGAACAATTCGTAGAAACTTTAAAACATTGCGCTTAAAGCGAACTCGTCGCATGTCAGTGAAATAAATGGATTGTAAAATAGAACTTCTCTTGTCTTGGTTGGAGTTGTTTTTGTTGAGTTGAATGGCTGTTAAATTATAAATGTATTTATTGAATTATGATGCAAGAAATCGATACTAAAGACTTATTTACTCAGCCTCTCATAATGCCATTCCATTTCATAAATAATACCAATCGAAAGCCTTTTAACCTAGCTGTATCATCTCTCCGGCCATAGGCGTACAATTAAATTCATTAACGTTCCATCGAGCTATAATTTCGCCCCAAAAATGGTCTGGAACTTTGAGCAGACGATAGCGAACCCATGGGAAGGAAGAAACGAGCGGTTTAGTGACCCTTTCTGAAATGTCAGTCTAACGCTAGCAAAAGCTTGAAGTCCTCCGATCCATCATTTGCATGACTTGCTTTGCGCCCCAAAACACCAACCACACGAAGCAAGACGCGTCAAAACGCACCGAAACGCGAACGGAGAAGCAAGCTGAAGAAAAAGTGCCAAATCAAATTTAAGCTACTATCACCCGCTGCGTTTTATGATCTGCCACAAATGTGAATTAGTTTTCTCACATCCTCACAGACTGGCAGTGGCAGTGGAGTCTGGGGGAGGGGGGGGGGGAGAGCCATTCCATCCATCAGTCAACGTGTTTTTTGGTGGTGGAAGGAGAATACCTAAGCGTGTGTCGTTTTGGGAGTTGGATGTAGTTGGGAATAGTTTCGCGCTGGACCGCACAAATCATTCCATCACAATCATCCGAGCAGTGCCAGAATGCCCGTACCCGGATGCGAACCCCAGGGCTGGGCCCCGGGTTTCCCAGATGGCTCCCAGCCAGCCAGCCAGTGCTAGGACGCGCACGTATCGAATCAGTGATGAGCTCCGAGTGAAGGAAGGCCCAGGCGTACGCTTCTCACAGCATCCGCGAGCAGCTCCGTAAGCACAACGGGAGTTCGTGTAATGAATGTATGTGTGTATGTGTGTGTGTGTGTGTGTGTGTGTGTGTCAGTGTGGATGTGTGCTCCATAAACTCCAGCCCAAGGTTCCAACGTGGTGCTGCCTATCTCTTAAGCTAGATCATATAAATATATTTTTCGCCTCGCTTTTCTAACCGTGCGCAAGATACGAGATCTGTACGCGAGAGCTATACAGGCCGAGACGGGGCCTTTTTTACGACCTGATTGCTGATGTTTATGGGCATAATTTAATTAGAGTGAGAGAAGACACACACACACGGACGGACGGACGGACGGACGGATGGTTTGGGGCGTTGTTCTTGTCTTGCTTCGGGAGTTGAGGAATCAATTCGAGCCTGCGCGAGCAGGGATTTGAAACTATTTATGAGACCTTCGCGCTGGAGGTTACGCTGGAGATTGGAGACCACGGCTGCTAATAACAACACCACCGGTCGCAGGGTTACAATAATATGTGCGATGTTTCGTCCCTTTTTATGATGGAATCGACTTTCGATTTAATAAGGCCCAGGCACTAGTGCTTGCAATTGCTTTTAATTTGCGCACGAACTTATACACCGCGGCATAAAATGGTTTTGCTTTGCATGTTTAACATGGCACAAAAAGGTTACGGTCAGCTCACAAAGTGCCCCCCATTGGTATGGGGCGTTGTTATATGAGCGGTTTTATAACCGCTTAGTGTCAAAGCTTGGTTGACTCGTCCCTCGAGCGCTTCGGGAGAGAAATTTATAACCCCGTCGCAGTGGTTCGTAGGGACCGCAACTGTGGCCGGGAAGCCAGTGGAGTGTGCAAAACTGGACCCTAAATCAATCGCTGTTCCGTGCCGGAAATTAACTTCGACATCGGTCAATACTGGAGCTGATGTGGGGGGGTTCCTTTGCTGATGGAAAAAACAACCTATCCTCTCGTGTGTCCTCTTTATGTCCTCCGGTGAGTCCGGTCCGCAAAGCGGAGAATTTAAATCATGGCTCTAGGTACGGAAAAAGTGGAACATGGTCATATTTGACACATGTGTCAAGCGTCCAGTTTTGGAGTCGTGTAGGTTGTGAAATTCGTATGACATGTTTTTTTATGAAGATGTCATATCCATGAGTTCCAAAAAATTGATAATCAATACATTCTCAACGTTGATTGAATTAAAGGATAGAAAATAGAAAAGCCCTTCTTGGAACTGCTCTTCGAGATTTGCTACCGAAGAAGTCCCTAAAAACTATTGTCCATCCCCCCTAAGAAGAAAAAAACTCCAAATCTCAATGACGAAGATCTCGTGCCTAAATCAATGTCTGATTGATTTTCGCTAGAATAGATACCTAACCGACTTTCACAGGAAAGAATCGAAATGGAAAACTCTACGAAATTAGAATCCTCTTTGATGTTTTTGTCCCGCACGAGACGCACTGGACGCACACAATGGGCAAAGCTGGTGTCCGACTTAATCCCACCCTGCCCACTGCCATGATTAATGTTAGTTCTCATTTCATCCCAAGAACTTGGAAGTGTAGGTGGCTTTAAACTGTAGAAATGTACATGCCAAAAAAAAAACAATCCTCTCTGTGTCCAAGGCCTTGGACTCCAGCTTGCAGTGAACCCAAATCCGTTTGAAAGTCCTTAGCTTCCCTGGCAGAAACTAGGGGAGATTACCGAGGACACTCCGTCCAACCTTTAGTTCAATTATTCCAATTCGATGCGTTCTGTGCTGTTTTTTGCTGTCCAAAGACAGTCCCTTTTCCCGTAGATCCGAGGTTTTGTGAAGTTAACTCTACATCCAACTAGTCAACCTACCTGCCTATGTGAGGTTTTAAGGGGATTTCCCCCATTTCCGTGACCACGAAAAAGTCACTAGCTTTGGGGAAGTTGTTTCCTTGTCAAAACTCGTCCGTTTCCTACAAGATCTCTCGTGCGGGTCACAGGCTTAGACTGTCCAGTCGAGACACAGCTCGCACACTGCCCAGGCGTAATTGTTTTGCTGCAGCCGGCAGTGTTGCATTCTACGACGGTGAAGTTCCTGTCCTGTCTTGAGGTTGAGAGCACAGCGACGTAATGCGACCACCATTAATGCCCTGCAGCGTCGTGGTGCCCCAACAGCTCCACCTTGCAACGTTGGTCGGCACAACAACAACAACAACAAAAACACGCTAAACGTTCTCTCCAGTCCAGTGGGAAAGACAGCAGGAGCGAAAAATACGTTATTGTGGTAGAAATTCGTGCAGACAGCAAAGCTCCATTGCCACCGAAGTGGTGAAGGGCTGCTGCGGTGGTTTCGGTTTTCGGAGCTGCAAGACGAGATAAGAGCTAAGCGGAGGAACAACACACGAAGAAAGATAGTGAAGAAAAACAGCGGCATCCCAGAAACATTGAACATAGCGTTTGCGAGTGTGTCTCCCGGCGGGCGGCTCACGCTGCTGTGGCCAAAGTGTTGCGGTATAAACGGAACAAGTTCGAGACTTCTCCGATGGCACAGTGGGCACCGTGTTGGAGGTGGATTTAAAAACATCAAAACATGCAGTTTTTGGGGTTAAAAGAAGTGTTATAACATCAGATAGGAAGTCTTAAATTGAAAATAAAGACCCAAGTTATAATGAAAGAAAAAAAGCACTTTTTACTACTACAAGTTGAAGATATTCTCGTCTTGGCTTTAGAATAATTTTATAATTTTAAATCCCTGCCCTCGCTCACTGTGTGCCTGTAGGTGAACGAAGAAGACCAAGCAAGCAAAAACAACCGACCAGCACGGTCTCCCTACAACGCAACAACACATCATCAACAACAACAGCAGCAACAAAAAAGGCTCCCCAACCCTAACCACGAGCCCTGTGTGTGTGTGTGTGTGTGTGTGTGTGTGTGTGTGTGCGGTCGTCGTGAGGGTTTTAGGTGTGAGTGGAGAGCCTAACCGAAACTCACTCGCCGCCCCTGCTGCTGCTGCAGCACGGGACAAAGTCGACGCTTGGAGCACACACCTTTTGCGCTCGTTTGGCTACTTCTGCTTCTTCTTCTTCGTCTCCTTTATCTCTTCAACCGTTCAACCGTTGGTACGTGACTACTCCCTCCCTCTCTCCCCCTCGCTCAAGAAGGTACGACGGAGCAGACGGCGAACCTCACGGAAACGGGGCCGAAGCGTTTCGAATTAAACGATTCGAGATGTTGGCCGGCTGCGGTTGCTGATGCTGTGAGCCTTCTTCTGCGGCTGCTTCTGACTGGCTGCCTGATATGTTTGTCCGTCCATCCCGTCCGTCCGTCCGTACGAACCTCCACAAAATGAAGAAAACCAACGAACGATAGAGAGCAGGAGAGTGAGAGAGCAAGACACACACACACACTAAAAACAGGTTTTCATTCCACGCGTATCGGTCATCGGGTTTGGGAAAAGCGGGAGTTTTGTTTTTCGAGCTCCCAAACTGCCCCACCAGTCCAGTCCTGCAAACGGTTCCTTGACCGGCGTCGGGTGGGAAAAGGTGTTAATGTCACGTCCATGGCTTATGGGCCGGACGGGACGAGGGTTACCCCGTGGGTTAGCATTGCCGGTCGCTTGTGCGTAAGCTTCTGTTTGAGCGTTACCAATTAAGCTAATGAAGCGAAGTCTCCCTGCCAACCAGCACCAGGAGTGGTCGGATAGGGTTCGAACTTCGAGGGATGTGTTTTATTGTATGCGTACGTACGTGCGAGCTCGTTAGAACGCTCTTTGATCGCTTGCCAGCAATTAGAATCCCGATGCAGGCTGGTGTAACTTTCCAACAACCACTCCCAAACAACGCAAAGCTTTGGGACGCTTCACAACTCCCTGCACGTGTGCTCTGAGAAAACGGTCCTCCAATGGGCAACCTTACCCCTGGATAGCATCTTCCGACGGTGTACAATTACTCTTCTTTTCTCGCTTCTAGAAAACGTTGAACTCAGAATCACGAGCCATTGTGCCTTGGGTTGGACCTGATCGCTCTTATCTTGCCTTTGAACCTGATCTGCGAAAGCAGACATCGGATGACATCAAGCATCTAGATGTTGAGCAGTTTAAGTGGTGTGCTACTACAACCCCACGCACGCACGCCATACTATGAGTAACCGCACACATTGACCATTGTGGTCACGATTGTGATGATAGTCGGCGGTTTGGAATTTCCAAAAACATCTATAAACCACAAACGCAATGGATCATAAACTCAATACCCGGGTAGCTGGGAACGTGATGTGCAAACATGATCGGGTTTTGCGGGGGGATTTTTTTTTGATCGTTTACAATGCGTACATGGTTAAACGTTTTGGGAATTAAATGGACATCCCTAGCAGGAGTGAGTCATCCAAAAATGAACAATCGTTTGACACATTGTCGTGGACATTTTTCAATTTCTTTCCGTTCTTAATTAGAGCAACAACTAGAGAACTATTCTAATTTTGAGGCAAATATTTGAGTCTCAAGCTAAAGTCTTCAATGTTTATAGCCATCTTGGAGGAGCTATCTCATGCAATGGCTGGTGTTATGACTGTAATGGAGTCAGTTGTCAGCACCAAAAGAAGCAGAATCTTCTAAGCCTAGACACTCAAGGCTCAAATTGAACTTCAGTTAAACAGTATCAATTTCAGTCCATCTACAAGCGCTGATAATGATGGATTCCCGTCTTTGTAGGAGAAGCTGCGTTTGCCATTAGAGCCCAGGATAGCATGAAAAGCAGAACTCCACAGTTCAAAGGATGATTTTACAAAAACATTAAAGTTCGGGTATAGTTAAGGAGTCGAGGGTTGCCTGTATCTTGTTGTGCTTCGCCGAGTTGTATGCTTTGTTGTATAGAATTGTATTGCATACAATGAATGCATGCCAGTGAGGACTTCCTGGAATCCAAAGCTCAAAAGCTCCATTATTGAGCTTTTAATCTGTGTTGGACTTACGTACTATGGGCAAGATCTGTGAAGAATCAAATGCTATTAAAAAAAATCTTATATATCTTAAATCTTAAAAAAAAAAACACAAATATTTTGATAAAAACGAACTATTTAAAAAAAAAGTATTTCAATGGAATGGATTTCAAGAAGATTGCGACATTTTGACGTTCAATTTCAGTTCGGTCAATTCAAGTGATAATTTGAGAAAAAATGAATTAAATAGAACGATTAAAAGAATTTGCATTGAAAAATCGTCAGTTTATTCACCACAAAGCCTTGTGCATAACGAGCTTTTTTATTTTCAACTATAATTTCATTTGTGCTAAATTTACAAGGACTTATTGGAGATTGATAGTTTTAAAAAGGATCAAGGTCTCGCCACGATTTCTTACACCCACATGTGTGTGCTCTACTTAAGCACCTTCCCCGGAAAATTGTCCCGCCAAATGACCTGTTGCATGTAAACACCAGCACGCTCATTTCCATTGCCAAAACATGGTCGCGTGTCCTGCGCATTACTCACATCACTCCCGGGCAACGCGACCACGTGCTCGCACTCAAAAAATCAAACCACGCTGTTTGTAAACTAATTCACCCCCTTGCCAACAGTGACCGGTGACCGAAAACAAATAGCAACAGTTGCGAACAACGATGGCACCTACACACAACAACGCCAACATCGCAGTCCACACAGTCTCGCTGCCTAGCAACGAGCCACAGGCGCGTTGTTTGTTCGATACAATTTTGCTCCACGCTTCAACCCAAAAAGGCAAACGTCGCGGGCGTTTGTTACGGCATTCGGCGAACAAATTCCAGCACATCCTGACCTGTGTGTTTGTAAGTGTCCCGGCGAACGTATTCTAATTCAATTCCTCCCATCTCTGCGCGAGTGATCTATTTCCAGTAAAAGAAGGCGTCCACTTCTCGGCGCTTCGGAACGGAAAATGAACGTGACAGCAGCACGGCGTCGAAGTGTCGGCCGCGGTGGAGTAGGCGGCAAAGCCATCCGTGGTGGCAAAGCGAAAGCCCGCAATGGCGCGACGAATGGTACGCACGGGGCCACCCAGCACGGGGGCCCACCGGCAGTAGCACCCCAGAACGGGGCGAAGGAGAAGCCGCCGGAAGGCAAGGACAAGGGGACGGCTGCGGCGGCGGCACCGGCACCGGAAAGCTACGAGTCCGACTCGTCGGACCAGGTGTCCTCGTCGGACGAGGAGGAGCGGTGGAAGGATCCGAAGCTGACGAACGATGTGCCGTCCGAGTACTGGCACATCCAGAAGCTGGTGAAGTACATGAAGGCCGGCAACCAGACGGCCACCATCGTGGCGCTCTGCTGTCTGAAGGACCACGACCTGACGACGCAGATGAACCAGCGTGCCATCCAGGACTGCGGCGGGCTGGAGGTGCTCGTCAATCTGCTCGAAAGCAATGACATGAAGTGCAGACTGGGAGCGTTGTCCGTCCTGTCCGAGATCTCGTCCAACCTGGACATTCGCCGTGCCATTGTTGACCTGGGAGGTATTCCGCTGCTGGTGCAGATACTGTCGGAACCGGGGCGCGACCTGAAGATCATGGCGGCGGAGACGATCGCGAACGTGGCGAAGGTCCGTCTGGCCCGGAAGCTCGTCCGCAAGTGCAACGGCATTCCGCGGCTGGTCGATCTGCTGGACGTAAACATGAAGTGCGTGTAACACACACCGGATGGGTCAATCTAAGGTCAATTAACCGTTTTTTTTCTTCCCTCCCCTCCCCCCGGCAGCTGCCTTCGCTCACAGCGCGACCAACTGTCCGAGGAGGAGCGCGAAATGCTCGACATGGCGCGGGCCGGAGCACGCGCACTCTGGTCGCTGTCGGAGTCACGCCACAACAAGGAGCTGATGTGCAAGAGCGGCATCGTGCCGCTGATGGGACGCCTCCTGAAGAGCGTGCACATCGATGTTGTCGTTCCGACTATGGGTACCATACAGCAGTGCGCCTCGCAGGCCAACTACCAGCTGGCGATCACGACCGAAGGGATGATCTTCGACATCGTCTCCCACCTGACGTCCGACAACCTCGACCTGAAGCGGCAGTGCAGCTCGGCCATCTTCAAGTGCGCCAGCGATAAGGTAGGTGGGTTGGAGTGGAGGGGAGGGGTTTTCAGAACATCGCATTCGTTCATACAAACCCCCAATCGTTTGAAAGACGGCAAGCGATATGGTGCGCGAATCGGGCGGACTGGAACCGTTGGTAGGAATCGCGCGCGACAAGACGGTACGGGACAACAAGCAGCTACTAGCGGCGGCAACGGGTGCCATCTGGAAGTGTGCGGCGAGTGAGGCGAACGTCAAGAAGCTCGACCAGCTGAAGGCGGTACAGGTGCTGGTGCAGCTGCTGAACGACGAGAACGAGGACGTGCTGACGAACGTGGTGGGAGCGATTTCGGAGTGCGTCAAGTACCAGAACAACAGAGAGATCCTGCGCCAGTGTGGAGGGATCCCGCTGCTGGTGAACCTGCTCAACATGACGCATGCGCCGCTGCTGGAGAACATTGCCCGCACACTGAAGGAGTGTGCCTCGGACCCCGAAAGCATGACGCTGATGGAGGAGCTCGACGCGATCCGGTTGATCTGGTCGCTGCTGAAAAACTCCAACCCAAAGGTGCAGGCGTACGCGGCCTGGGCCCTCTGTCCTTGCATTGAGAATGCGAAGGTGAGCTAACGGACAGGTCAACAGAGGTGTCTGGTGCTGGCTCAGAATACTCGTCCTGTTTGATTGGTTGGTTGTGTTGATTTGCTTGCAGGACTCGGGCGAACTGGTACGGAGCTTCGTCGGTGCGCTGGAGCTGGTCGTTGGGTTGCTGAAGTCGCGCGATAACTTCGTGCTGTCGGCGGTCTGCGCAGCGATTGCGACGATTGCCCGCGATCGGGAGAATCTGTCCGTCCTGTCCGATCATAAGGTGATCAGGATGTTGGCCGATCTGGTGTACACGACGGACGATTTGCTGCGCGAGCATCTTGCGGCGGCCATCGCTAGCTGTGCTCCGTACTCGACCAACACGCAGGAGCTGGGACGGTTGAAGACGGTGACGCCGATCGTTGGCTACATGGTTAGCAATAATCCGCGCGTGCATCGGACGACGGCCATGGCGCTGCAGAAGCTGTCCGAGGATCCACAGAACTGCATCACAATGCACCAGGTGAGCTTGAGCGGGCAAGTTCGAGTCAAGGGTGGATACTAACTGTCTCTTCTCTGGCCTTCTAGAGTGGCGTTGTTCCGTTCCTGCTGGAGACGGTCGGCTCCAAGGATCGGGAGCTCCAGGAAGCGTCCGCCGGCTGTCTACAAAACATACGCAAACTGGCCCTGCGTGCCGAGGAGCTGGAGCTGTGTGGCGAGTAGGAGTAGCGCAATGCGGACAACGCGATTCAGCTAGATTAATTACAAAATTTCTCACCGGGACGCACATTTGCTAGGCAAAAATCACGCTTGTTTTTTGGGCACTTTTGTTAATCTTTAATGCAAATCGAAAGCTGCAGTGCTCTGTCACCTCGCACCCGGCAGCATCCGACAGGCCGGCAATAACCGATACTTTTTTATTAACACATTCGATACACAGGCTTCGTTGCGCGTTTTGTGCGTTTCGAGTTGACTGGTTTTTGGCGTTTATACAATAAGTTTCCCTCCCCGTCACGCTCCCTTTACGACTAGCTTTTTTGTTCTCTAGATTTTCCCCTCCCACGAACGCGTCCCCCTTGCGCTAATATACTTAAAATACCTGTCTTTGGTGACGGCTGCGCGAAGGCAAATTCAGTTCGGCGTGGTGTGTTTGTGTGTGTGTAAAAAACGGTTGTCTAATAACGATTTAATACAAAAATAAACGCGGAATCACAATATTGTCCACCACACGAGCGCACGCGTTAGTGTGTGTGTGTGTGTTTATAAGTGGTCTGTCTCGTTCTTCCTCTCTTTCGTTCAACTGTCTCAACAATCAGTAAAGCATAGTTCGGTTGCAACTGTTTATGGTTAGGCTGGTCGGCCGCACAACACGTGTTTCGATGATTCCGGAAGGGCGGTTCGTCATTTCCACCCCCCTTTAATAGCTGGCATTACTGCCCCGCATCGAGATGCTCATCCGGCGCTCCACCCGTCCAACGTGCGGCATCAGCGAGCCGGGCGGGGCGAAGCGCCAGCGCCGGGGCCGAGACAGTAGCGTCCCATCGGTAGACGCTCGCCCCCGGAATGGTTCATCGATGTCGGATTTTTGCGACGAGCAGCAGCTCGACTCGGACTCGTCCGTCTCGTCCGGTTCCTCCTCCGTCCAGGGATGGCGGCCTGCAAGAGGAAGAGTGGCTGTTAGAATGGGGTGTTTGGGTCAGAGACGTCACAGAAATCAAGAGGAAAACGAAACGCTTTACGACAGTGGGAGTATCGCGTCATCACACTCAAAGAGCTCTCCAATCAAAATGAGACTGTGAATCACTTCACACAATATGACACCATTGGGGACACACAAAAAATAACCGACACAAACACTCCGAAATTGATTTTCCTCTGGAGCATATATAATAAATCGGCTTACGTGCAAGAGATAAAAAACAAGGTGACATTGGGCCTTTCTAGTCAAACTGTTCCGTAGTTACGCCGAAGCGTCGAAAGCGTCGGCACAATCTCTCGGCACAAACACACACACACACACACGGAATTCTTGGGTTATTTCTTGCCTCCAACAGTTGGGCCGACGTCATACATATCATGGGGCATGCTGCCGCTGTCGTGCTAATGTTTTCCACTAAACGGCCCACATTTCGTTGCCCTTTTGCACCATTCCGGGGAAATGCCGTCACTGTCGACGAAAAGCGTGTGAAAAGCATAGAGTTCAGGGTCGTTGTGATGTCTGTGACAGCCCAAAACTAAATAGAAACATGCTCCTTGGCTTTGGTGCCGTTGAAACGTTCTCACGCAACGACTTAAACGAGTTTCCAAGAACCTTCAAGCGCTAATTTCGAGACAAGACAAGTTGTTCCGCATTCTTTTGCTGGGTTGTTTGTAATGTTTTAAGCAGTATTTCAATATCCTTTTGTAGCATCCAAAGGCACCCAAAAAGGAGCTATTTAAAAGCGTGTCTGCATGTCTGTGTGGTTCGCAACAAAACCTTCCGGCACACTTCAGCCCACCCACAAATTAGCATCAACAAAGCTTCTTCCCACGAAAACCTTCGCCGAGGAAGCTTTCCTCCCTTTCATCACGAACCTCATCACGCACCACTCCAAGGCGGTAAGGTATAATTTCTAATCCACCCTCCAGGCCGGGGCCCGCGAAAAGTGGGTCACAGCATCAAAACCGCTCGCACGGCACACGCCACGCCATTGCAACCGCAGGCAATCCGCTCATTAAACGTCAAAAACCGCTGCCGCTGCTACACAAGTTCAGAGTGCGGGGTGCGTGTGAGTGTGCGTCTTTGCGTCTTTATCAAACTTACTCATGACCTTTACAACATCCCAACCTACACCTACCGAGGATGACGATGGATTGGCGCTTCTCGTGGCTGAGATCACAGTTACAGAACGGATGCACGCTGTCCGGGCTGAGGATGAGCTCGACCTCGGAGTGCAGATCGTGCACGTCGCTGGTGGAGCGCTTTAGCTTCGGGTAGCGGGAGAGCACGCGCCAGAAGCGGCACGCGTCCCGGAACACGCCGTTCACCTGCTCGATGCTTTCGCGCACCGACACCTCGTGGAAGCAGGCGCACGCGATCTCTTTCGCCCGGCGTTGGCCGTCTTCCGTGCTGACCATCCGGTCGCCCGTCTGGTCGATCTTGTTGCCGACTAGTATGACCGGCACGTCTAGCAGGGGGTCCTGGAAGTGGGAAGAGGGGGGAAAAACGGGGAATGAATTAGATTTATTAGAGCGTGAAAGGAGATGATTTATACAGTTTGGGATAAATAAATCATTATTTTGGATTTTGGATAAGGGCGAAACGATATCCTGGACGAGATCTTGTTACTTCCAACAGTCAATAGAAGCCTCTATTGAGAACTTATGAGACAAAGAATCAAGTAATTGAGAGGAATATCTGAACATGTCAAATAATCGTTCTCAATTAATTTGATTCAAAACCAAGACCTTAATGGCGAGGATATCTTGAGATGATGGCTTTACAATTTACAATAAACGACCACAGGACCTATCCAGCTGTTATCTCAGACGTCTTGAAGTACGTTTGATTACCTATTAGTTTGATTACTTCAATGCTTCGCGTGTGCTTCTCCAGACATTGGATAGCTTTTACTTTGTGCCTAAACCGGGATATCAATCTACAGTTGACCACAACCTTGATACTAATCCCAAACATATTTGTGTGCGCATCGAACACATTCCAGCAATGATGCCTTTGTGCAACTTTCTAAACAATTGAAAACAACTCCCCACAACACCAACGGTACAAACATTGGTTTCGAATCAGTAAATCAAATAACGTTCCTGTCATTCGCCTGTTTCCCTCCTTTGGACAAGCGGCAACACACCAGTGCAATCGAGAATCCCTACAACCACCACAAATTACGATGCATTCTCGCTGGTAAACCCATACGGTGTCAGTATCCTGGACGGCAATCCCTTATCGTTCAGGAGAATCCGGCGAAAGACAACACAACAACCCACCACGCATTTGTATTTAATTGACTGCTGGAATGCTTCATCGATCGTCCTGGATGGGATGGGATGGGATGGCATGTGAACATTCTTCCAACAACAACAACAGAACCTTGTCCTGTCTGTCTATCCATGTGCCGTATTTGTACGACTGTAACCGCCTCAACTGTGTACTGCTATGGGGAGGAGAATTCGAACAGCACCACAAGCCAACCGGAGGGCCAACCCGACAAATGTATTGGAAAGTATTTTTACTTTAGGTTACTGTTGCTGCCAACCTTCCAAGTACTACTACCAGAAGGCGGCTATTTTCACCGATGTTTTAACCTTTGATTTCGAGTGGCCTCTCAGTGGGGTTCCGCAGGGGGGTTTTTTACACGTTTCCCCTCGCGTCGCGATAGGTATTTCATCAACTTTTCGACTGAAAGTAAAATTGCCAATCAAAATCAAATAAAGCAAACATTTCACGGTCAACAAATGGAACAGGACACGAAAGGAAAAGTCTGAAATGGTCGCCGAATTGAACTTCGCAAAAAAAAACAAAACAAAAAAGGAGAAAGCCAATGGGCATAGTCGAAACTCAAGAACAAGGAATGGATGGAATTTCTGGCGAAAAATGCAAACTCAATCGCGAACCTTTGGGGCTCACCCTCACCCTCTTTTGCCACTCACTCACTCGCTATTACTGGTAGCTATTTTGAACTTTGAAAATAGCACACACACACCCAAAAAAAGTAAAAAAAATCGTAGCTAAAAGTACGATAAAATTGAACCTGAAAATTGCTTCCCACCAAACATCAAACGGCAGCCCGTTCGACTTCCACCCCTTACCTTGTTGTACGAACCGAGCCGACGCCTTCGCTTGTTGTAGTTGATCAGGAACTTTAGCCGGTTGCACTCATCGAAGCTGCACTTGTCCGCGACCGAGTACATCAGGATGAACGCTTCCGCCCACCGTATGTTGGCCTCGAGCGTTAGACAGTCTGCCTCCTGCTTGGAGTGGGAGAGAGAGAGTAAAACGAAAGTCGGTTAAGCGCAGCCCCTAGCAACAACAACAAAAAAAGGCTTTTCCGGAAAAGAAGGTTATTACGTTTGGCTGGCCGGCTGCGTCCAGTATTTCGAACAGCACGAACTCATTGTCGATCAGCGTGTTGAACGTGTACACCTTCTCCAGGTTTGGGTCGTACTCGCCGATGAAGCGTTTCGTTATGAACCGTACCACCATTGCTGTGGGAGAAAAGAGCAATAAAAAATGGGTTAGAAAATTACAAAAAAAAACCCAGAGTTTATGGAGCAAGAAAAATGCTAAAAGGAATTTCAATTGTTTGGAACCCCTTTTTTTGGGGGCGGGAAAAGGTTTGGAAAAATTATTCTCCCTCCACATTCTTTGTGTGTTCGTTTTTTCATGAAGCGAAAATGAACGATTGGCACAGACGGTGAGAGCTTTTTTGTGCCTCCTCAAAAGTCAAAGAGAGCTATCGAAAAGACGGGAGCCAACCCACACAGATGGAATTAATTCCAACTACACCGTACGTGCAGGCTTTGTCTGGAGCTAAATATTTAATTCTCAATATCTTCACGCCACTTTCCCAGAATCAGGTGTACCACACAAACTGGGGTCGCATGTCGCCCAGCTTCCTGCCGCCAGCTAATCTAGCAATAGAAAACAATGAACTTTCCAAAAAGTCCTTGATTTTGCTTTTCCTTCGCCTGCAGGAATTGCTTCCGTTTCTTGGAAAGCGAAATGCGACACGCCACCACCGTCAGCCAGCAGCTAATGAGCAAATTTTCCGCACTGGAAAGCAAACTTTTGCGCTTTAAATGGGGGGGGGGGGAGTCCGTCACATCGACACAACAGCCCCGGCCAGGCAAATCGCTACAGCAAAATGCGCTACAAATCAACAGGTGGTGGCTTTAGAATTTACGTTTTCCTGCTTTCTTTTTTGCTACACAAATCGATCGACTTGCCAGCGATAAATACCGAACGCCGACACACCAGTGTAGCTACCATTGCTACGCAAGCAATTCATGGCAGCGCAGCGCATATACAAATCCCTAGGGATTGATAATAAAGCGCAAAATAAAAACATCGCATCACACAACTGAGGAGCGGCAAAAAAAAAACATCGCACTGGACGCTAGCATAACAATGGCATCGAGGGCATGGCTTACGCTCTTATTCCCTTCCCGCTGGGAACGCATGGGGCAGCAACAGCAACAAGGAGCAAGAGCAAGGAGTTGGGAGACATCAAATCAATCTGCCCATGGCTTCCGGAAGGCTCCGCCACCTGGCTGGAGTTCAATTTATTTTCTGCAATCGATTTCTCCCGACAGCTCTCCTGCCAGGTTTCCCTGGTTTGTGTTTTCCCCTGATGTAATGTGTTCGCTTGTTTACAATTAACGCGAAAAGAGGTATCACATAATTCATGCAGCACGTGTCGATCGCGTTCAATGATTGGCGCACCTTCTTGCGCGATAAGCCTCCTGGCTGTCGTGTCTGGGTTGTCAACGGTGACGGTGAGACGGTGATTGAAATCGAGCGAATAACAAAAATCTCCTCCTCAATGAGTGGAACATATCGACAGGAAATTAATATGTACACACCCTCCTTAGCCATTACCACGTTTTTTTCTTTTCTTTTTTTTTTGCTGGGAAGGAAGCAGAACTTTTGCGCCAAACTTTCTTGGCGCACAGAGATATATCGATGCCGCACGTACGCACAGGGCACACGTTTCATTCATTTCGCTACGGCAGCAAATGAACGAAGTAGCTCACGTAGAACGTAATCGCTTTGAATCGTTTTGTGCCTTGAAAGTTGTGTCTCGGTCTCGGTGCAAAGTTGTCTGATAATTCAATGGAGATGAAAAAAAAAACCTCCACCACTCGATCGAGCGAAACCAATTAGACAGACAGATGACGATTGGGAAATGGCGTCACAAGGCGCGTCCACCAGTACTGAGCACTGGAGCTGGCAAAGCAAGTTACCGTTGCCAACGGAGGAAACGTCACAGAAATTAAAGAGCAGCAGTATGGTACGGTGTGCCTTTTGGGGACACAGATCGCTTCCGTGTCTTGGGAGTTCTTGGTGCTGACGTATGCGATTGAACGGTTTGCAAGTTCTCGACAGGGATGAGAGTGTCCAAGAGTGAAATGGAATGATTTGTAATTAGCTGCTTCAAGTGTTTTAATTGCTTTTGGAAGAGTTTTCAACGTTAAACCATCGGTTTATTCTACCTTCCAATATCTTGCCTGGGTTGTTGCGATCAACAAAAACCTTAATAATAGCTTCGGAGCAAAATTCTATAAATCATGCTTTCAATTTCCCCTTTTTTTCGGTCACAATTTCATGCCCAAATTGAGCGGTGATAGTGATGAGATAACGTCAAGGGAAAGACAGACGCCAACACGCCAGACGCCCTTTTATTTTTGGACCCCCCTTTTGTTGTCCTGTAGCACAAATATTTATATTCACCCAAGCATCATTTCTCTTCCCGAAAAAAGACACCTTTTGATTGATAAATCATCCTTTTCCCAGCGTCCCGGGGTTTGTGCTGAAGGTGTTGCTGCTAGCACGTCAACACTTCCAGGCAGCGCTTCCCGATGACGATGACAGGGCGGTTTCATTCATTTATCATAATCACGGAGGTAGAACTCACGCCACCCACGTTAGTGGTGAGTGTGGGAAGCCATGTAGCCTGCCGCTACTGGTTGTAGCTTCTCGTATGTCTTCCTTTCTCCCGTTCGATTGAACGCAAGCAGCAGCCTCAAAAACCACAAAAAAGTGTGCGTTAAGACCGGGCCTTTTCGTGTCTGGAGAATGAACGAACAGCAACGTAGCGATAGCAACCAAATAGACGAGCTTTCGATCAGGATTTTCGAAAGCACACAAATTGTCCAACTTTTTAACCATAAAAACCGTTCGAGCAAACGAGCACTAAACGCTTGAAAAACAATTTGAACGACACTTGTCAACGAGCCTTGTCTCTGCGAGCCGTACAAATGTGATTGAAAACAGAGCAAGGGACAGGGCAAGGTCTTCGCTAGCAAGCCTATCACATCCACCGGCCCAATGACATTGATGGATGAAATTTCAAACCCCGCACACGATGGATCGAAAACTGGATCGAACTGTATCGATGAGGAAGAAGCACCTCAGCACCGGCGGAAGATGAGACGCTCCGTGAGTGATTAGTGCCGAGGGTTGACTCTAATTTCTCAATCAGTGTCATCGAGATGCCTGATGCGAGTTGCTCCTGCTTGGCCACGTGGCCCCTTCTTCTTTCGAGAGCGCGTCCGATGCATCATACATCGCGTTGACACCATTTTTTTTTTCTACTACAGATGCACTGCACCGTCAGGGGATGCACGTTTACTAGCCGGTGATGCCTACCACAAGCCAGAAATTGATCCGCTCGGATATCAAGGTTGACGTTGAGGTTGACGGCAAGTAGCGTATAGAATGGAGGCATTTAATGGGAGGTAGTTGACATACACAAAGCTACAACTAAGTTGCGCCGAAAATGCAAGACAAGCCCTTACTAGGGGAGTACGACCTAGACCTGTCGGAAGTAATACCGGTGTAATTTCTATCGCGTGTAGGCTGCACACTGGCACACTTACTGCAAAATGCTGCATCTGCTTTGCATCAGCTCGTTACTTCTAAACAGAGCAAAATTGTGTTTATTTATAAAATAATTGGAGTAAAAGAGTGCTGTTACTGGCTACGCTTTTACTACACGATACACGTGGCACTCATAATTGAAGCAGTGATGTGTGTAACAGGCCTTGCTTAAACATCAAATAAACACTTTGGAAATCAATTTTATTGTAAAATTAGAAACAATTTCCTGCCAAAAAGAACTAAACGTTAGAATCAAGCACTGTGAGCGAAATCTGAATTTCAATTGATGTTTCTGGCATGCTGTAGTACAGGCGCTACATGTCCTGTTCCAAATTCCAAGAAAACACAACCAATGCACCCGGTTTTCTGTTGACAGAGCAGATATTTGATTTTCGCACCCTTCTGCCCCCCGACGATCTCAACAACCATCAAAGCACAATCCGCTGGTCTCCCCGCCACCAGTGCTTTGACATCGCGGCGCAAATGCGCAATATTTCCAAAACCTTGGAGCCGCGCTCTCGCAAAAAGGCAAACACGGCTCCCCGACCTGCTGCTGCTGCTGCCGATGCTAGGGGTTGGTGTAAATAGAGCCGCCACCAACCCTTTCCCCCTTGGAGGCAACCTTGGTTCACTTGATTTGACCCCAAACCGTTTGCTGCTACCCCGCTCCATAATTGGAGGTTCTTTCATCCTGCTGCATTGTGTTGGAAGGATTTCTGGAAGGAAGGGAAAGAGTTTTCCCATCCAAAACACAACCAACGGCCGCCGAAGGTTGGTGCCACTTGGCGCGGTGTTTGCTCTTTAACGCCCGCCACTGACGTGAGTGTCTGGAGCAAAGGATACTGGCGGGGAAAAAAAACCTTCCATCGACGATGACGACGGCCCCGACAAAGATCGGTTTCTTAAAGTGTCACCACGACTTCGAGGAGGATGAACTTTAGGGTGCCTCGTCTGGGGTGGGAGGGCGATTTCTTGGGGCTTTTTTGACTAGATGCGGGCACCAGCACTTTCATGCCCGGTCGAACTTGATCCGCACGCATTGATAATTGAACAAAAGACTGATATTTTGTGCTGGTGCTGGTATCCTTCCCATCCAATCTCTCCGGCTCACGCGAGCGTCTTAACGATGACCTAATTTCCGGAAAGCCGGGTTGACTAGGTCTAGTCGGTTCATCGCAGTGGGTTCGGATTATACTTTACAATACCATCATCAATCTTGCGGCCCGCTTCAAACTCGAGACATCGCTCTTCTTTGCCACAGTAATCCGATGCGTCCGGCTTCACTTGGACAGCTGAGAGTATTTTATGTCAACGAGTCTAAGCTTCACTTAAGCCCTTCCGGAGCTCTTCGAGTGAGAGTTTTAGGCTGGTTTTTGAAAAAGGCATTTTTTATTATTTTATGTTGAGAGTGATACCACTACATACCCATCCGTTCGCGGGGGTTTTGGTTACACTTTCGGTATAGCGGCACCATTCGCGCGTGGGTTTCACTTTTACATCTGCCCAAGCGTATACGCGTCCATCCCGCCCGTCCCAAGGGAGACATTCAAATGTGGCCGGAGCGGGAGTGTTAAAAGTCAGTCGGAGGAAAAATGTGATCACCAACATACTTCCTAGCTGCCCCTCGCTCGCAGCACTGCACTTTAATTTATATGACATGTCAGAGGAAATATTAATGGGAGCTTTTTTATTGGGCAACCGTAATGGAGTGGAGGACGCAAACTCCCATATGGAAAGCGGGCTATATGCGTCGCGACAGTTGGACGATTAACGGGTGTGGTGCTTTTATTGTGCATTATTTTATTATTTTCCAATAAAGCTCGTCTGGAACTGGTGATGGAAAACGGTCTCTAATAAGTTATTATGCGCGCTTTGACTTGGTTCCATAGGAATTAAAAGGCCTATTAAAGCCAGTGCAAAGGAGCAGCCCGGTGGTTCATCCGATAGCACCACTGGCTCCTACAATACCGGACAGAATCGATTCCCAGTCGGACCGACATCCTCAAGCAAATACTAGACCATTATAAAACATATGTGTAGTACATACAAGCCTTTATTTATATTCCATCGAATTGACCACTTTGGGTCGGTATAATAAAGAAGAAGAAGAAGAACAAGAAAAAGAAGAAACATGCAAAAATTCAATAAAATAAAATGAAATCTCAATAATTCACCAAAAATCCATCCAAAGATAAAAATCACAATAATTCACCGTCCACGTAAAGAAAAATTGCAAGATTGTGGCTCTTACGACCTAGATCCTCTTTACTTACTTACTTGATCGATTATTTTTAGAGCAATATACTAATCCAATCCCCCCTCTGTTCTTCCCCCATTTTGGCAAACCACTAAACTACCTTCCTAACAAGTGCCTTCGTTCACGGCATAATACACACTATCTATAAATTATCTTTAATTGTGCAAAAAAAGCGATTCAGATCAATCGGGCGAGGAGCCACCCCAAGGGGGCATCGTCATAACAACGCTCTAATCGATCGACTCCCTCCTTCCGCCTGGAGACGTAAATCAAGTGGCTTCCCTAGTCCCGCCCGAAGTGGATATAAAGCTGCTCCATAAATTAACTACCAAACTCCCGCGCCACTAACCTGTCTTCCCGACGCCGCTCTGGCCCAGCACCATCACCCGGAACGGTTTCGCCTTCGGATGCAGCCCCAGCTTGGCCAGCGACGATTTCGGTGAGGTAGTATTCATGCTGATATTGGCCCTTACTATTACGATTACTGCACAGTTTGCTTAATTGCCGCGCTTTCGTTAGCCGCTCCGGGATATGATGTCAACCGAATGTCCCCCGAAAATCGCACATCATGAACCGGGACCGTTGCTGTGGCGAAATCGAACGATCTTTCCTCAGCAGCACAGATAAGAGCGAAAGTTCGAAACATTAATTACGGCGAGGGCGAGTTTTTGTTGTCTTCTTTGCTCTGTCTCCGCCCTGTCCGCCCGGCGGATGGAATCAATTTTCACTCCAAAGTTATGCGCACCACACACGCACGGCCGGATGGGTGATTAACGATTTTTCCTGAGATCACGTTTCATTCGAGTTTGCAATGTTAGGGCGGTTGTGTAAATACAGGAACCTATTGAGTTGCAGTTGTTGTCCCCGTATTGGCTGATTCTATTTTTACATACAAGAGTGTGTGTGGAGGTAAATTTCAATTATCACTAAACAATTTTCATCCCAATCAGGCGTGTAAACTTCGTGCTTCTCGCCCTACCACCAGCGCGCGATTGTGTTTGCTAGGCGAGTAGGAGAGTTTCATTTCATTTCCTATATCTCTTGCCTTTGCTGTGCTTGCTTACGCGCGCCCGCACCAAAAGCAGACAGTTCCAGTACGGCTATGTACTGCTGGTTGTTTTTCTTTGCTGTTCTGTTCAATCCACACAATATCTCCTGTTGCCTTTGTTCCAGCAAACGCTCAACACCGTGCTCGGGACACATCTGGCCCACGCCGATGCGTTCCGATTCGATTTATTTTCATCTCACGAGGTGTGGGGTTGGTGGGAGGTATTGTCGATAGAACTACAAACACGGTACCATTTCCTCCTGCACGATTGTATTTACTTTCGCCGTCCGATTATTGTTGCTGCTGTTTGCCTCTGTATGCGCCCCTTGCACACGGACGTAGAGGTAGACGGTTGGTGCAGTTCGGTTATCCCCTTTAGACACTATGCGTTAGACGCACTTTGCATACACTTTACTCACACACACACACACACAGCAATCTTCGACACAGCAACCTTTCTACAACGACCGACGACAGCCAACATCGGCAATACGATGAAGGGCAGCCGCCGATAGAGATCCACAGCCCTTGATGAGACAGAGTCATACAGCGGTGTGCCAGCCTCCACAGCTAACCCCTTTTTTTGCACAACCGGTTGTTTTGCCGGTTGTGAGTTTTGGGATGTGGATGACCGGAAGACACCCGATGATGAGGTACGACGACGACGACGACGACGAAACACTACAAGACACACACACACACGGACACCGAAATAGAGGATAGAACACGACACGAGGCACAACACTTGACACTTGTTAAAGGTTAATTAACGTCACTCTGCGCTATTGGCAACGTCTGACGAGTTTTCACACGAATTTTCTACATGCGTTTCCCACAAAAACGCAATTTTTTGTGACGCGGAAACCCCGTACCGGACAGCACAACCAACGTGTTTCACTAAACTGTATGTGCAGTTTTACAACTAAAACAGTCTAAACTGAACGATTTAGCTTAATAAAAACACAACCGCACGCCTTGCCACCCGGAAATGTTGGAGTTTTCCGGCGTGGGGCCGTCCCACGAAACAACAACACGCGGTGCGTAATTGCGCAAAAAAAAAAAACAACAGGCTAGCAAAACGGAAAGACAGACAGAGATGAGATGTGTACAGGGAGGTGGCTGCTGAGATGCTGCGTTGCGTTTGAGTCGCGTTGGCGATCTGCTGGCGGTTGCAACCGGTGCCAGTAGTATTTATAATGCTGACCTCGGGTGGTTCCGTAGTGCAAAATATCGGAGAGAACATGTAGTATACGTGAGAGAGAGAGAGAGAGCAAGAGAGTAGCAGAGCATACGATCTTTCTCCGGTGCACTATGGGGTTATACTGTTTCAAGCAAGTGTATTACGTTGGAACAATCTTTAAAATTACGCAATAACCCAATTATTTAATGATTTTTAACACTTTTCTTTAAATTTTTGATATTGATCAACATACTTATGGATGGTTTAAGTCGTCTGATGTCTTTATAAGCGAAACTTCTTCATACCAGAGCTTTTTAATGCTGTAGTTCCATTGAAGAGTCTTAAGTAGTTCAGATTAACAATAACTACGGTCTCTGTTTTCCTGCATCTACATTTTTGCACCATCTCTTGTAATAATAGCTGCTGTACTGAAACGTCCTTATTTAACGTGTAAATCTTGTTGAAATAACGGTTATTGTAAACGTTGTTTGCAAATCTAACATTAGGTCACTGTACCCGTTGAATTATCAATAATAATAATAATAATAATAATAATAATAATTAATAATAAAATAATGATAATAATAATAATAATAATAATAATAATAATAATAATAATATATTAATAATAAAATATGATAATAATAATAATAATAATAATAATAATAATAAAAATAAAAATAACAATAATAATAATATAAAATAATAATAATAATAATAATAATAATAATAATAATAACAATAAAAAGTAATAATAATAATAATAATGATAATAATAATAATAATAATAATAATAATAATAATAATAATAATAATAATAATATAATAATAATATAATAATAATAATAATAATAATAATAATAATAATAATAATAATAATAATAATAATAATAAAACAATAAAAATAATAATAACAATAAAAATAATAATAATACAGTGTTTCCCACGGTTTATTGAAATATCAATACCATTGAACCAAAAAATTCTGGGAAACGGCCAAAAATCGTGGGAGCGCACCATAAATAATAAGAAACCCTGTAACAATAATAATAATGATAAAAATAATACAAAAAAAATAATAACAATAACAACAACAATAATAACAATAACAATAATAATGATTCTACGTGCGTTTCTATTTCGCAGCAAAGCAAAAAAACAAACAAACAAAGAATGGTGTTGTGTGTTATCAAACCTTTTTTTTCTCTTTTTTTTTATTTCCAATAAATAATCTTAATTAAAAGATAATTTGGAACCGTATTTTAGTCGTTTTCCCCGTGAAACATTAGGCGCCTCCATAGTGTTCCTCGCAGATGAATCAGTCAACCGCCATATTCGCTCACAAAAACGCAGCCCATTCTCTCCTTTTCTCTCTTTCTTACACAATAACACAGCACGCTGTAAGCGCTCTCCCGTACCATCGTTTGCCGCGAAAGTTTTCTTTTGCGCTCCGTGTTTTGATCCGGATATACCTCGTGGCGGATGGGCGGAGAAAATGGGGAGGAAAGCCCGTTTATCTTTTTTCCAGACGAAGGTGCTCGGGCGCTAGGTGTTTGCCCGTTACCTGTTGCCCTTCTGCACCCTTGCCAGCTCATGATGTGTGATGGCGTTCTAAGTCTTCGCTTCCATTACACACCTCAACGGCTTGATCGACTAAGACGTACCCTTTCTCCTGACCACCTTTCACCTAACAAGATGGGGAAGTCACAGGGCAAATAATTGTACTACACACACACACACGTACACCTTGGAAGCGGATAAACTATAGCTACAGTGTGCCAATTATTCTAAGCACACAATAACAGCCGAACGCTGTTGATTGTTGTTGGGTATCATACCTTCGCAATACCTGAACGCCGCAGAGTAGTACTTGCGTCGCAAAAAAGCAAAATATTGACCGTAATCGTGTTTACGGAAATTACTCACATCAACCGGGACATTCCATGGAGGTGGAAGGGAAATGGCAAAGCGGGTAAGAAAGCGAAGGGCAACTCGTTTTCCACAACGAGTTTGAGCTTTCCCCCCGATCGAACCGCGGAAAATGAATCCTTCCCTGCTGGATGGTGCATATTTGCTCGGGGAAACTTTCATCTCCCCCCTTCTTTGCTGATCGCTTTTTAAAGACTTCTGAGTGTTTGTCATTCGCTCGATAAGATATACTACGCCGTTGGATCGCGACAGCATAAAAGAAGAAAATGGACCACGGCTTGGGGAAAAAAGCGATAGCTCATGCTTTTTGGAGGATAGAATCATAATTAGTACGTGCCCGTGATGATGCTCACGATAAATTCGAGGCAACCCAGGCACTATCCACCAGCGTGGAGCTACCACTGTGTCATCCGAAACATATTTATAACCGCCGTCGCTAATCGGATGCTCAAACACCAGCCAAGCCAACCGAGCCAGCCGATCGGAAAGTCATCAACTTTCTAATTAATCGGTTGCGTGCCACCATCGTTACGGGATGCAGATGAAAACCGAGAAGCAGATAGCAATTATTTGCACACATCAAGGCAAGGCAGAACAAAGCGTCTGAAGGTTGGATGGATGGGGATGGTTCCGATTATTGGCGCTCTTCCCGATAGGATTGGTTTGTCCTTGATCTTTCCACCAGCCGCCAAACGGTCGAATGATGGCCACTTTTTCTGCTTCCAATTCACGCCCGATTTGTCCTGCTGTCCGGATGTGTTAAGCGTGAGCCGTTTTGCTTGTTAAGCCAGCGGAGAGGGTCACAGGGCTTTACTGTTTGCCATTAGTCGCTCGCGATGCACAATTTATGTAAATTTATCTCAGCTCAGCTTCCAGGTGTCGTCGGCCCCTTTTGCGCTCTACGCATGATAGCGATGTCAACGGGAAGGTTGGACATGGCAGGCGACAGGTACGTGGTCGTCGTCGTCGTCGTCGCCGTTGTCGCCGATTATCTATTGAGGTTATCTTTGCCAACCGCAACGGGCGGGAACTGCGATTCATCTCCGCGAAACCGGTAACGGTTTGGTCGTCGGCTACCAACGATGAGCAGCCCGGTGAGCTTGATTAATCCAACCGTAACCGTGGGATCGCATATCCTCGCTGGTGTGTGGTGTGTGCACAATGTTACCCGAAGACACGCACACCCGGCGGGTTAAAAATAACCCACTCCACCCACGGCGGTACTTCAGCCACGCTTAACATCAGTCGGCCGGTGAAGCATGATTTATGATTGCAATGAACCTCAACGCTGCCCGAGAAAACTGCTACATTCCCCTCCGGCTTTTCCACACTTGATGACTTGTTTTCATTATTATTATCAGCTCATACACACACATACACAGGAGGAGGAAAAAAAGCAACGAGTTAGTCCGCTTAATAGACATTGCTGGATTGTTCTCGCTAGGTGTTGCTAGGTTCGGGTTGCATTTGAAGGTCACGGAAATCACGGCAGTTCAGCGCAATATCACCCCGCTCTTATCGCACCGACTCGAAACGGAATGATCGATGGGGTTCGATGATGTTTGGCTCCGTTTCTATACAACAGGTGAGTAGCAGCAAGGTTCACAAGAAAACGTGGAGAAAGAAATATGTTTTAACGGTGGAAAACATCCCAACCCGATCTCATAAATAGCTTGGCTTTTTCTGGGCGATTGGTATGGTGGGAAGGAAACCATACTACTACTGCCCGGGACCCATTAATATCATTGCTGTGAACCGGTTTATTGTCATCCGCAACCGTACGCATTGTGTCATGCGGTTCCGATAAGGGAATTGATGATACATAAAACATCGTAGGAAGGGATGATAGGAAAGGGGAAAGCTGTTTGTTTCTCTCCTTGCACCCTTTAATGGTCGTGGGAAAGCAGACCATTCATGGCGAAACCATTGGGACAGGTACGCAGAACGTCGCACACAATCGATTGATTGCATAACTTTCCCACTTCAAGACTTTCAAGACCTGGATTTTCCTGGAACGACCAGTGAAGCACAAAACGTTTCAAATGTTCATAGGAATCAATGACTTCGAATGGTCAATAGAAATTGCGATGAAAGTCATACAAATAACTATTATTATATTGTACACGTTTGGAATGGGAAATGATTCAGTTTAAGCAGGAGTAGGAGGATGGATAATTAGTAGAATGTAGAATGGTCAGAAATTTTACTTATTTCAACGAAATTGAGAAGTTTGAAGTGGAATGATGTCTTGAAAACTGTATGTATATTACAAAAGTCAAGTTCATCATTGACGTATCAAAATTGATTCTACTCCACTTACTAAAGGCCTGCTCCCGTGGTACAAGAGTTAAGTGGACGACCTAACAACATGGCTGTCGTGAGTTCAAATATCGAATGCGTCCGCACCCTATCATAGTGCGTAGGATATGGAATACGATTTTGTAAAGAACTCAATCACCACTAAAAGGCTTAATGTACGTGTAGAATTTCCAAATTTTACTTGACCTGGTTAGAAAGCATCATAAAGTTATTTTAAGGCACCACTTAACATCGAAGTGTAGTACATCGAAATAAACGACTTCCAAACCTCTTATAGTTCAGGAAGTAATGCCTAAACCTTTATTGATACTTACCATTGATACTTACCAATACCATTCAGAACCTGAAACTGATCGTACACCTATAACAGTCTTGGAACAGGTTTCAACCCATTTCGCTGGTAGAACAGGATCCAAACTTATACCGGTGTTGTAACATATCCCAAACTCATATAGGTCCTGGAAATGATGCAACATCCGTACCAAGCCAGCAACCGATCTCTTACTCTTATAGGACCCAAGGGAAATCCTAAAACAATGTCGGCCTTAGAGATGACTTCAAACCCATCTCCTGAAAGTAATCTCGACCCCATATTGGTCCTAACGGTAATCCTTATTCTATACCGTTCCTGGAACCAAGCTTGATTCCATAACGGCTCTGGAAGTGATCCCAAACCCATACCGTTCCTGGCACTAATCCCAAAGAAATACCAGTCCAAGAATTAGCGGTCCTAAAATTGATGCATTCCCGGTAACAGTTTTTTACATATCTCGGGAAGACTTCAGCGTAGAAAGTTATATTCGGAATTTAACAAAACTAATGCAGGATACCCATTGTATGAGCATTAGTTAATACCCATTGAATGTTCAATTGTGTATGTTTCTCTTGATCACCATTAATAATAAGTTCAATTTTACAAACAATACCGTACTCACACGTCGATAGGTCATCTCTTCTATGCCCTTCCGCCCATAATAATGATGAGCAATACAGCTGCATCCCCACCATCTAATCTATTTGTATATCACGCAAACCATACGATAATCGAACCTCCCATTACCCGCCCATTTCGATCATAAACTCTGCACGCAATATTTTCAAGGCCAGCCAGCCAACCGGACTAACAGATATGTATGACTCCTACGGAATGTTTTTTTTTCACTTAGCTCACGCAACTCGGTTCAACTAATTCCAGCAGCAGTTCATTGCTATTTTTAATCTGTTTACTCTGAACGCACCGAGCACATGGCAGAGAGACAGAGAGTAGATAGAGTGCGTTTGTCCAATATTCGAACACGATGGAGCACGGCTGTGGCCGTTACTTCGAGTGATAATATTCCGAAGGGTCGAAGGGGTCCAGGGGATGTCCAGATAGGTGAAATTCGGCTTTTGGCAGTTGAACCTTATCGGTATGCTGTTGGCAGTATTGTTGACGTCATTAATCTCTTGTACCGCTCAGATGCTTCTTGGAAGCTGGAACGAATATCGACCGAGGAGGATGTACCGATCCGGGGCAAGTACAATCACTTCAAGGCAGTAGTCGCGTGCAGTCACAGGGTTCGGGGCCAGCTCTCGGTACAAGTGCCGAAGGTTTGGAAAGGGTGCCTCCCTCTGGCGTTACAATCTCGATCGCGCCTGCGATAGCCATCGACCGTAGACAACACATTCGAGCGGGTGAATGCCGAGCAGCGAGAACCCCACGGCCACGAGCGCGCCATCGGTACCACCAACACTAGCACAGCGCCGCGCGCACGTTGACGTAGAAATAGAATGGCTCGAAGTACGATGTTGGCACCGCTCGCCT
Source organism: Anopheles merus (assembly GCF_017562075.2). Classification (NCBI taxonomy): domain Eukaryota; kingdom Metazoa; phylum Arthropoda; class Insecta; order Diptera; family Culicidae; genus Anopheles; species Anopheles merus. Next base: position 7,172,151 of record NC_054084.1, read on the forward strand.
GTCTAATATTCCTTAACTGTTTAGAGCCATTGATAAGCTGGCCGGCGAACGACAAAGACGCTCCCGCAATGTCGCACCCCGAGTTCGATCAGTATCTTGGCGAGTAAGTGTACCGGCTGGCTACGTTGCTGGTTATTCTCTCTCACACACCGTTCTCTTTGCAGCTATCTGCAGGCGGGCGATACGCTGGCCCTCCTGCTGGACTACGATGGAACGCTGGCCGAGCTGACGTCCCATCCGAACCTGACGCAGATGAGCGATGCGATGCGGGACAGTCTGCGCAACATCGCCAACAGTGGCAAGGCGTTTGTGGCCGTCATTTCGGGACGTGACGTGGACGGGGTAAAGGAGAAGATCGGCCTGGAGAACGTGATCTACTCGGGGAACCATGGGCTGGAGGTGCTGTATCCGAACGGCACCCGCCACAACCAGGGCATTCCGCGCGATGTGGCCGACAACTTTGACAAGATGATCGATCAGCTCAATCGGGAGGTAAGAAAGTGCTGGTTCGTTTTGGTTCGGTGTTTTGAAAGCTGCTCTCATTCTCCGCGTTTGCCACAGGTTGTGCACCATGGATCGTGGGTCGAGAACAAGCGCGTTTCGATAACGTTCCACTTCCGGGAGGCGGAACAGCAGTACGTGCCGGAGATGGCGGCCCGTGCCAAGGAGATCATTGAATCGTACGGCTATCGAGCGAATGCAGCGCACGCCTCCGTGGAAGGCAAGCCACCGATCCAGTGGAACAAGGGACTGGCGGCGGAGTACATCCTCGGCACCAGCTTCGACGCGAACTGGCGCCAGCGGAAGGTGCTGTTCGCCGGGGACGATACCACCGACGAGGACGTGATGCGGATGATCAAGGGCACGGGAAGGTCGTTCCGGGTGACGAAAGATAAGGACCTGGTGACGAGCGCGGACTATAAAATACCTTCGGTGGATGCGGTTTATCACCTGCTAAAGTGGATCGAATCGAGAGTCGTTTAGGACCAGGCTTTCTTTCCTCCCTCCCTCCGGAGGCCTGTGAGTGTGAAGGTTTCGGCCTCAATAAACCATGGCTGGGTGGGGGAAAGGGAACAGTGACAATCGTGCGGTGTGTTTGTAAACAAACTGCTTCTTATCAAAAGATGCTGCCCTTATCGTTCTTCCTTCTTCGCAAGCAAAAACAACGCAGCGATTGCCGTTCCACAGCTAATAACGATGTGACGAATGATCATTAGTTTAGCATTTATAATGGGGATTGTTCTGAGCTGATTAGGATCAAACTTACGAAAGTGTTGTTTTTGAGGCACCAGGTGTAGAAGTAAACATGCTTGGGAATTTGGTTGTGATAACAGGCACAGAACACAATTTTCACCACAAGTTACACGAAACTAACGACAATTTTCATCAAAAAGAGCAGTTGATGAGAGTAAAAAACTGATAATTAAACAATAAGGCAATTTGAAAATAAACCTTTTTTGACCATTCTTCCACTGTGCAGCTCGAATCGAGCATCCACTGTCAGTGGGTCTGTTCGAGCAGTTGTCGTCGTTTCGCCGAACTGTCACCAGAGTGACCAGACATTTTTGATATGCCTACCGATTCACAGAGGAGCCCCCTGAAACTACCGGTTTTTCATTCATTCTACCGAAAATTGCAGATTTTTTCGTAATACTGACCGAAAAGTCATCCCTACCCGCAAATTTCCGTTAAATGCCTTCTAATCGCCTTATAATCGCCGGCGAATTGAAGGCGATCAGCAGTGCATTTAGCAGTAATTAAATGCCTTTGAAATATGTCATTGAAAAATTTCGCTTTTGATTTGAAATTTGAAATTGCAACTGTCAAAAGAAAACCTTACAAGCGTCTTCGGCACTGCGCTGTTGTAGTGTTCCCAGATATGTGCGTGAGATTCGATAGCACGATTTACGTGTTATGTTCTCTTGCGTTAAGCTCTGAGCTATTTCACTTTATTAAATATGGTCTGCATTATTCGGTTGTTAAAGACCAACCCGTTGAAAGGTATTAATATATCAAACTTATTTCGATAACTCTAGTAAAAGGAGAAATGAGATACATATTTCTCCCATCCTGATTATGAAGGGTAAACATAGTCATTATTATGTTTTTTAAAAGGTGTTTTTAAAATTTCGCTTCACATAAATTTGATTTGTTCTAATTATAGCAAGAAAATATTAATTTAAAAAGAAATAAACACAGAAAAAAGATAATAAAAATTAGGATTTGAACACACGCTTTCTCTGTACGGAACTAAAAGCGTTGTCACTACTCTAGTTGGCAGTTACATTAGTGAGGGTGCAAAACCAGTATATAAACAAGCTAAGATGGCGGCAAGTTATCTGTTCTCGTTGAATCAAAAAGTTGAAAGATTTCGAAGAGATCCCGTTTCAGCCGTGAAAGTTTCGGTTGAAATCTTTATTCGCCTTCTAAGGCGACTAAGGCCTTAAATGCCTTCTGAATGCCTTCAAAGCCGTTTAATGCTGGTAGGGATATAATCATTTCCAAAATCACTTAATGTATTAAACTCTATATGAAAATCACTAGCGACCAGAACCAGAAGTTCAAAAGAGACAACTAAGGCCCGTGTCTGCACTTCATGAAATCGAACGCGCTGATAAAATTTTATATGCAAATTGAAAGATAATGTAACCCGGCGCTCTAGCAGCAATAGAACACGACATCAAACATGAAAAATGTATAGGATTTCACATGTTCGATTTGTGGGTTATCACATCGAACATGTAAAATCCAATATATTTTTCATGTTCGATGTCGCGTTCGATTGCTGCTAGAGCGATCCAATCATTTGTTGGATTTCCCTAATAGAATTTAGATAGAAATTCCCTAATACAATTTTCAGATCGACACTTCAGAAAGGCCTCATGTGACCGCTATGAAACAGATCTAAACTATCTCCTTTAAATAAATGAAAGATGTTATTTTCTCGTGCTTCTCTTCATGGGTCAGATTAGCTTCCATCTCCGACAACCTTCACCCCCCTCCGGTCAACACTTCAAAGCCTACCGAAAACTACCGAAAAAATCTTTACATATACTTCTACCGAAAACCGCAAAACTAATCTGGCCACTCTGACTGTCACAATAAACAGCTGTCAAATGCGGAACGAAAAGAAAACACAACACACTCGGGCACAGTTTGCGGTAGTTTTTAGCTATTTTCATGTAAATTCTTCATTTAACTACTGCTCACCCACACAAAAAAGCCATGTCGTCACCGGAAACAACGTTAGAGGTGAGTTCCACTTGCAGGAAAAGTTACTTTACCCCCAACTTGTGACTCATTTTCCCTGTGTGTATTTTACTGCCACGTTCGTTGGTTCTCCAGCTGTACGACGATGGAGCGGAATCGCCTTCCGAGCTGATGAGCGGTGACATGACCGTTACCAGTGGGCCACGCAACACGACCGATCCCAGCTCGCCCGACTTCAACACACTGGACGAACCGATCCGGGACACAATCGTACGGGTGTACTGGCCGCCGAATGAATTGCAACCATTCAACTCACTCCGGATTGTTTATTGTTCTTCCCCCACAGATGCGTGACGTAAAGGCGGTCGGTGTCAAATTCTACCACGTCCTCATACCGCGGGAAAAGAACACCCTGCTGAGGGACTGGGACCTGTGGGGGCCGCTGGTGCTGTGCACGTTTATGGCCACCATCCTTCACGGTTCGTCCGATGAGATGCACGACGGCGGGCCCGAGTTCGCGCAGGTTTTTGTTATCGTCTGGATCGGTGCCATGATTGTGACACTTAATTCCAAGCTGCTTGGTGGGAAAATGTATGTAAAAAGCCCTAGCGCCTTACCTGTGGTAATGTAAATTTTGATAGTAAAACTTCTCGTTTTTTATTTTAGCTCCTTTTTCCAATCAATCTGCGTACTTGGCTACTGTTTGACGCCATGCGCTCTAGCACTAATAGTGTGTCGAATCATTCTGTTCAGCACGCAGACGGCCTTTCTATTCTTCCTCCGGTTCCTCGTGTCATCGGTGGGGTTCGGTTGGGCAACTTATGGTAAGCTTTAAGAAGTTCCACTTTTGACACCACACACTAACACACCTCCCCACCTTCTCCGTGTAGCTTCGATAATATTCCTCGGCGACAGTCAACCACCGAACCGGAAAGCTCTTGCCATGTATCCAATATTCCTGTTTTACTTTATCATATCGTGGCTGGTCGTTTCGCACAGCAATGTGTAATGGGTTAGGCTGCAATTAAGTTTGTCCACTGTGATCAATTTGTCACGGCTGTTACAACCAAGCCGGACCTGACTGGAACGTCCGGACGGGTGCACTTACACGAACGGGATTGTACACCCCAATTCATAAGAGTGTGCACATGACGACCACATCACGGCGACAGTGTACGACACAGGACACAGGCGGGTTGTTGCTGCATCGGGAGGGGGGTAAAACAGCACGATCCCACTTAGACTAATCGCTACTGTACTAAACGCCTAGGTATATCAGCTTTTGTATTATACAACTTTCCAACAGATTAGTGTAATAAAGTGATGAATTCCCGCACCCGCGGGATTCATATACAATCTAATCTATGCTCGGCGACAATCTTCGGTTTCTTTTCAAGCGAAACGCACACTTCCACGATGATAATTCATCCATTCCGTAAAAGCTGGGTTGTAGAGCATACACAAAAGTATTTCTCCCGAGGCGCGTGCTACTTTATCTTAATAGGAAAAGAGGGCAATAAATCTTGCTATAGTGTTAACGGGTACCCAATAGCAAACAACTACATTCCTCGGAACATCTTAGATCAAGATTAGGATAAACCAAACCGATTGAAAATCATTTCTCGATTGGTAGTTGACTGAAGAATGAGATTGAGGGAGCCCTTTTTCTACTTCAATAAGCTGAACAAAGGCTACGACTAGTTAATCAGACATTAACAATGATGGGAAGAAGTCTTATCGTTACAGGAACAATCTAGTACATTTTGGCTGTCGAATTCAGATCGCTTCAGAGCAGTTTATGGCCTCTTGTTATCTCTGATTTCATCCCGTTTTCCCAAAAACAACAACAAAGTCTTTTTAGAAAATTACACCGGGTGTGAAATTGGAGGAAAACTTGTGATATTTGGGAAATTCAATTCAATTTTGGATGTACATAACTGTTTTACAGGTGCAATCGAGTCCAAAATATTTCTTTTAAACAACAAACACACTCGTTTTGCTTAGTAACCAACTAAGAATTTATTGCACTTTCTCTAAACCTAATTCTAAAAACATTCCTGTTTGATTCCGAATATCATCAATGTTCCCGAAAGAAAGGTTCCTTGCTTTCATCCAACATTCACACAAGCTTTCTATTCGTAAAACTTAAACGCTACCCCTTTTAACGCCTGTGTGTGTGTGTGTCTGTGTGTGTGTGTGTGTGTGTGTGAAACAATACAAACATGCTTCGAAAACGCGCTAAAACATAACAGAAACATACAGCGAGGGCATGTTTTCGAACAAAAAACAAACCAAACCAAAAGAAAGGCTTAACAAAAGCAATTCTAAGGCATACTTTTGCTTCACGAACCAACTAAGAGTAGACTAATAAAATTACGCAAAACAGGGTTTTGGCAAGGAAAGGGCAAGGAATTGGGGAATGGAATAAAGCTAACCACTTATACATTAAAAGGGTGTTTCGGCACCAATGCCACCCCACCTCAATCACGCTCATCGGAACTGCTGGCGGCACTGTTGGCCGCACTCGTGTTCGGCACCAGATCGAAGGCCATCTGCATCTTGACGCAGTCCTTCTTCTTGCCGCGGTACGTGAGACTGTTGGCGCGCGGCTTGCGGCGCATAAAGTGTCGCTCGACCCACTTCAGCATCGTCAGCACGGAGTCGGTCGATGGCAGGCGCCGCTCGGCGGACGTCTTGATGATCTGCGAGTTTGTGACGCGGAACGTCGCCGCCATACCTTTGAGGGCCTGTGAATGAAAAAGAGGAGAGAAGTTATTACTTGCAGGGGGTTATGCTCTGAGCACCACCACCAAAAACATCACCTACCATCATGGCGTCCTCATCGGTCATATCGTCACCGGCGTAGATGATCTTGATGCGCTCACTCCAATCCACACCGAACGCCGTGCGCAGGATGTAGATGGATGCGCGGCCCTTGTTCCACTGTACCGGGGGTTTGGCCTCGATCGCACAGTGTGCTTCCGCCGCACGGAACCCGAACTGGATGATCAGCTGGCGTGCCTTTTCCACCATGGCCGGGCGCAGCTCGGGCGGTGTTTCGCGATAGTGATACGTCAGCAGTGGTCCCTTGTTCTCGACCCAGGCGCCATCACCACAAACCTGTCAACGAACCGTGATACACATTAGTAACACCACGTCAAGAGGACTTCTTCGGAAGAACATACCGAATCTTGGAGCGACTTCAACAGTCCACTGACTTTGTCCTCGTACTCGATCGGCATCGGATGCACAAACTTGCTACCGTCCGGATGGAGAATCTCCAGCCCGTGGTTGCCCGCATAAGTGATACCCTCGATGCCTACCATCTGCTTCACGTTCTCCACATTGCGCCCGGAGATGATGGCTATGTACACGTCCGAGTGGTTGGACAACCGTTGCAGTACGTTTTTCGTCTCCGGCGGTAGGGTGGCCAGATCGGGATGGGGTGCTATCGGGGCCAGTGTACCATCGTAATCGAGCAGAAGGGCAAGCTTATGGTTGTAGCCGATGTAACTGTGGGGAAATATTGAGAACCGATTGATTAGAGTTTGTTCCCAACGATTGAAACAACCTCCAGGTAAACCTTCTTACTTGAGCAGATAGTCATCGAAATCATCCACAGTGACCGGTTGCATCGTGGTCGTACCGATGTCGTCCTCCTCGAGCGAACCCATCGCCTTCAGGAACTGCCGCATCCAGCTGTTCACATCGTGCTGCATCTCGCGACGTCGCATACGTGACATCCGGAGCGTTCGCTCGTCTTCCGGCATTGTGAGCGCACGGTGTATCACCTCAGCTGCTGCATCCAGCTCGTACGGATTGCAGAGGAGGGCCTCGTGCATCGTTTCACCAGCTCCAGCGAACGGCGACACGATCAGCACACCCGGCGGCTCATTGATCTGGCAGGCGACGAACTCCTTCGCCACCAGGTTCATACCATCGCGGAGTGGCGTCACCAGACACACGGAAGCTTCCCGGTAAAACGCAGCCAGTTCCTCCTGTCCAACACACCCATAGATGTAACGGATCGGAGACCAATTTACAGTTGTGAAGCGTCCATTTATCCGACCCACAAGCTGATCCATCTCTTCCTTCAATTCCTGGTACTCCTTGACGTCCGTTCGCGAGGGAACGGAAATCTGCAGCAGACTCACATTTTCACGATGCTCCGGATGCTTCTCCAGCAGCACCTCGAAAGCCTTCAGCCGATTGACCAAACCCTTGGTATAGTCCAACCGATCCACCCCCAGAATGATCTTCTGGTTCGTGTTGATCACCTTGCGCGCAGAGTGCGCCAACTCCACGAACCGATCGAACGGAATGCCGATCGGCAGCGGCCGCACACGAACTGATCGTCCACCGTGTTCCACCAGCAAGTTCTTCCTATCCACACGACATCCAAGATTGCGCTGGCAGCAATCAACAAAGTTCAGGCAATAGTCGCGAATATGAAACCCGATCATATCGCACGCCAGCATACCCTGCAGGATCTCATCCGACCACGGATAGAGGCGGAAGATATCCCACGGCGGGAACGGGATGTGCAGGAAGAACGCCATCTGGTACGGTAGATTCCGCTCGTCAGCCGCCTCCCGGATCCAGTTCGCAGCGAGCATCAGATGATAGTCGTGGATCCAGATCAGTGGCACGCCCGGGTGCGTGTTCTTGCGGACAGCGATCGCCAACGCTTCGATCGTGCGGGCCGCAAACTCTTTGTTCACCTCATAGTACGACTTCCAGTGGTCGGCACAGAACGTGGCCCGCCCCGGCATCGAGTGAAACAGTGGCCAGAACGTACCGTTGCAGCAGCCATTGTAGTAACTATCGAACAGCTTCGGCTCCACGTTGACCGAGACGACCTGCTCCGACAGCAACCCGGCAGTGGGTGTGTTATCCGTTGGGTCCGACTCCGGAATTGGTTCGTTCTCGTCCGTCAGCGTAATTCCGGACCAGCCAACCCACAGCCCTTTGCCCTTGATCACGACCGGTGCAACTGCTGTGACTAATCCGCCGGCACTGTTTTTGGAAAAGTACATAGAGAAAGAAGCGTGATTGTAAAGATAGACCTTCAAGAGTGCGGGTGAGGGTGTTGTAAACACAACAGTGCGCAGGGAAGCATGATAATCGTAATGTAATGCACGCGCGTGCCTATCGCTATCACACGCCGGAAGGATGAACAACGTCGTCTGTAACGTCACTCCCCGCCCTTTCAAGATCGGCTAATCCTCGGTAGTGGAGTCCAATAATTATGTGAGTGTTTGAGTGAGTAAACATGGGAACCCTTGACCGATACGGCCCCGGGCCCCAGTCTCTCAAAGTCATTGGGAATTGTTATTCCTGATGTACCAAGTGAAGGGTGATTGGGGAAGGTGTAGGTTACCTCACCGCGCAAAGGTACACTCTTTGCAGCGAGGAGCTCCCTCCCATCCAGCGAGGCCTTTCCGGGGTTGGATTACAATCGCCTCCCAGCCCTTGAAGTCGCACTACTCATCCGGACTGATAAGAAGAGTGCGCGCGCGCGCGAGCCGCGATGTTTATTGAGACGTTTACCAGCGGATTCTCGAGTCCAACCCGACACACCGATCACGTGAACCATCCATGCCGCACAATGAATGAGTGCCCACCGATCAGATACAGATTCCCATGTGTCCAACTTCTCAGATCCGCCATATCTGCAATACCTTATACGGCCGTTGCTATGGCAATCAACCATAACGCGATCTTCATTGATTCGCAATCGGGTCGTAACCCATCATCGTCCCCAGAGCGGGGCGCAAGACATCGCCACCAATAATCAAGACCCATTTCCTCGGTACTATCCCTCTCCGGGGGGTAGTGCTACACCTTTGTTAGGCCAGCCATCCACGCGGAACTAAACGTGAGCGCCCGCGCCGCCCTACTCTCTGATAAGCGCTATCAGGCTCGAGACAATCGATGAACGAGTACATCGGCTGAAGGTAATACAGAATGGCCAATCGGATGACAGCTGTTCAATCAATCGGTACAGTTGTAATTTGAAGTGAGGCTAATTTAATCGCGCTTGTATCTCGGTGTCTTATTTCTGTCAATAAAATGATAAGGTGCTGTATTGACGCCTTATCTTATCCGGGAGGATTAAAAATAAATTACCCACAAATTGAAGACTACGCGTGTTGTCGGGTTCTGCTGGGTGTTCAATTGGCTTGAGAAGAAACTGGGACATAGATATTTCCGGAAAAAGGGATTACCTCTGGAAGTATATTGAGAAATTCTAATTATCAAGAGCTTGATCGTCAAGATGATCATGTAGAGTGCTTTATTACACCTTATGCTACATATGAAATTTCCAGAAAATTCTACAAGATCCTGATGTTTAACATCTCTATGATTGACCCGGTTTCAGCCGAGCAAGACGTGCAACCATAACGAGGCCATAGAGCTTCAGGATACTCATTCCCCGGAGCAGTTTGATTTATGATGATCATGAAAGTCATCACAAACGCTTTACAGAATCCAGAATTCCTTTCTTTACTTTATTTCACATGTGTTTCTTCGCTCTTCTACCGATCCACTCCCATCATGACGTCACGCATGGCATAGGTCAGCCAACATTGACACACTTTTGATTACCATTGCTCGTACCAGCAGCCGCAGTAGCACGGAAATGTAGCAAAAGGGAACCAAAAAATCAGACTGCACAAAACAAAAACACACCGTTATAAAAACAAATAAACAGACCGTAAACAACTTCTCCCGAGGAGGGGTCATTTGCGCAAGCAAACGCCAAACTTGAATCCGGCTGTACCTCTTGCCAGAATCGTCTTAGTAGCATCAAACACACACTCGACAACACTTTGTACGTGGCTTATCTCAACGAAACGTTTTGTCCACAAAAGAATCAACCGAAAAGTCGCACAAATATCAGCTACCACACAGCGATGACGCGTCTATGTCGTAATGGGTCACTGTAAAGGGTCAGTGAAAGAAAGGGAGGACTGGTAACCTACCTAGCATGACGACTCAGCTTGCCCGTCTTGGGGTCTCGCTTGAGCACGAACGGCAACCGGTTGGAGACCACAATGAGGCTGCTCTTGGTTTGTGCCTCCTGCGGTCCGGTGATGGTAATTTCGCAGTTTGCAGACATCCTGCTGGTTGGTGTAACGGCTGTCGACTACCAGCACAACAACATACAGGCACACGCCGCTGCTTTGCTTTGGCCACTATTTCCACACAAACGCTTCTTGGGCTCTCTCTCTCTCTCTCGTTCTCTAGCTCATATCACTTGGCACTACTGTGCCCCTCTGTTTGGCAAAACGACGGACACACTGGCTGATTGAGCTGATCGCTTCCTGATCCTTTGGCAGTTCTAAGTACACAAGCAACACACTACAGCAACACACTAGAGCACACAGAGACAACGGCACGGTCTGCAATGGGACGGACACTGTGGTACTTACTCACCGTGCAGTTGAGATTCAACTGATCCCGGACCACTGGCTGCCGCCAGCTGATAAAGGACACTCTAACCCGCACTTGCCGCACTCATCGACTAAAGGCGGAGGCACTGATAGGAGATTGTGGCGACAGGGTGGGATGCGAATCGTGCTCAGGGTTCCAGAATGCGCGGGCACAATAATAATAACATCTTTGCAAGCGGCACCAATACATAGATAGCTGGGGCACTGGACGAGATCATCCGTAACCGATCTGCAGCGAGCGAGCTGGTTCTGGTGGTGGTGGTTGTGATCTCTTGCCCGTTCAAATGCCGTTCAAATGTGGCTCGCTGTATCGCTGTGTGTGTTTTGTTTAATCACAACAAATCCCAAGGCCCTTGTTTTATTTGGTACTACTACTATTGCCCAAATTACCTACACGCCAGGGGGACAGGCGCGAACAAATCGACCACTTGGGATTTCGACTTGAGACAAATCGACTTGAGACATCGTCTCCTCTACTTGGGTGCACCCTCCGAATAGAGAACGTATCGCTAGAGCGCTTCTTCCCCCAAGCGCCCTTCCGGGTGGCTCCCCCTCGAATCCAAAGGCAACGACATATGCTCTTATCAGTGTGGATTTGATAGGAAGCACTCATCCGGGGATTGGCTGTTTATTGTTTATTTCAAGGGCCGCGGCCGCACGAAGTGTGAGCCCGCGCGGTATCGCTGTGTTGGCGTGTACCTGACGGTGCCGTACCCTGCGCGCCTTCTGACCCTGCAGATGTACCATTCTGGGGGTTCTGGCACTGGGCCCTAAAATGGCTTTCAACTTCCAGTTAATTGATCGATCGTTAATCGTAATTAATGATCTATCGTCACAATGTAGGGCGCCATAGAGCCCATATTACAGCCTCCGATAAGACCCAGGAACCCATCCAGTCCCTCCCCAGAGGCACGATTTTGCACGTGCAGCTCGCACTTTGTCCCGGTCAATTGCCGCATTCTCGGCCAGCTAGAACCGGGCAGAGCGCATGTGTGTGTGTGTGTGTGTGTGTGTGTGTGTGTGTGTGTGTGTGTGTGGCAGTTTGTGACGTGTACCGGTCGAATCTGGTGCAAAGCGGGGCGTGGTCCACGGAACTTCCATCTGCGACGTGGCAAAGAACTTTACACAGCGCGCCCGCTGTGGTCGCCTTTCACCACGTCGCGGTGAGGTTATCGATCGGCGCAGAACTAGGACGGCCGCTACGCAGTAGGCAGCAGAGGAGGGCCAATCCGGTGTCCGGTGCTGACCGCAATTATCTCGCAAGCCCAACTGACCGACAGAAGGACCGTTGTGTTTCCTTTTTTTCTGGAATATTTCGTCATAAGACAGCAAAACGCTTCTCCGGTATGGCCTTCACCCTGTAGGGGAGAGGCACATTGAACTACTTTTTTTTTTTGGAGGACGATGAGCCTACTTCTAAGTCATGTTCAGCGTTGATTAGAACACAGATCTGGCAGACCGTAATCGGAGCATTATTTTGTCTTCGCTTGTTGAGTGCATTCTTGCTCTGGATGCGCTAATAAGCGCCAGCGCGTGCTTTCCGCAAGGCACCACACCACCCAGCGATCCCGGAATTATGGAGATGCAACGCGAGCGAATGTTGCTACTTACCGTTCACCAAAACATTGGCATTGATCAAGTCGCGTTGATAAGATGATCGCTAGCGTTTCTGCTCAAGGAACGGCTCGTGTCCGGCCGTGAATGATGACACTGTGTTTTGCTTACGGAAAGGATGGGGGACATACACAGCGCTAACGACATCCTCGTGATCACGTTCCCTCCAGTAGATCGATCGGAGCTAGTCAACAGAGCCGCTTGTGCAAGTAAAAATACACACACACACACACACACACACACACACACACACACACACACACACACACACACACACACACACACACACACACACACCGCAGTGTCGGGGTCGTTTTGTTTAGAACCATTTTCTTCTCTGTTTTGTTGTTTGCTCCTTTCTTTATTAGATCATCCATTTCGATGCCTGTGGTGTATGTTTTGGTAGGTGTATGTGTTGTGTGTCATCTCATAATCTCATCGTTACATCGCCCGTTATGATTTAAAACCATTCCTAATAGCACTTGCCTTTCGCTTCTAACCCTTTTACACCTCTTCCCATTCCTATTCGCTATCTGTAAATAGTGCTCTAATACTGCCACCTGCACCTTGGATGCTGGCGTATAGGCAAACGGCTAAAGCATAATCCAGGCATTCTGATTATCGGGACCTTTCCTACTTCCAATCCAGGCTTTAAAACTTTCAATATGTCGTCCAGGCGTCTCTACGTCGAACGCTCTACGATGGCTACTTCCATTTTTATAATGTTTTTTTTTCTTCCCCCGAACGCTTAAAACTCCATAGGCTCTGCCTTGGCAACGTTTGTTTTGTGTTTCCAAACCCCATTTTTTCTATTCTCTTTTCCCCATTCCCGTTTCGTACGCACGACCAGCGGCTAGAATATGGCTTTGGTTTTTTTTTGTTTTGTTTTTGAATAATTTAGCACTACTAGTTGTTATCAAAAAGTGTGTATTATCTCCTCCAACTGGCTTGGCTCTTCCTCTTCAACTGGCCTAAGCCAGTGGTCTAGTATTTAATTATTATTATTATTGGTTCTACTGCACTACAACAGCTGATCGTTCGTTTCTCCGCGGTCTAAAACAGTTTGTCCTTAACACAATTTTGTGTCGTTCGATGAGATTCGGAGGATTTGTTTTTTTGGTTTGCTTCCTCTCATTTCTTGTTGATTCAAGTGTAGAGTTTGCTTCATTAGATTAGATGTAGTACACAGTGGTAGTTGCCTTCAGAACGTAGTGAAATGGTAACATAATCTCAGCTGACATACGGTGGAGTTCGGTGTCTCTAGCATCTGTACAACGACCACTCAACCATGACTGGTGAGAAGTTCTGCCTATTGTTGTACTCCTGGAGAGCTGACTAGCGGATCTAATCCTAGACAACGGAGTTCCTTTCACCCTTTCAAAAGTCTTCGCTAGCACTACTACTCGGGTAAAGGATTGGTATGTTTTGTATTTCCCTGGATTGCTGTTGTATCTTCTGCAAAGATCTCTTGTTCGTTGATTGGTTTTGGAAAAAACCAATTTTTGTTAAAGCGAAATTCTGATATTGTTTCTGGTCTTAAATGGTCTCATGGAGGAATTCTTTAGGTTGTGATTTGCTTCTCCAGCTCAAGTTTAACAAAAGCGGTCAATGTAGAGCCTCCTCTGTAATGTCATACATTAATCTAACATACAAGAGCAAACACAAACGATCTAAGATGTGTGGTAGAATGTAGTTTTTTGTTTTGCATACTTAACTCATAATGTTATATTTGGTGTAGTAACTTCTTTCTGTGCGTCACCTTATTGAACTCCATCAACAATAAGCCGCAGGCGAATTGTAATGCTCCAACTCCTCGTGTTGTCTGTCCCTCCCCGTATTCGGAATGGATGTTGGAGTAGTGTCCCCAAAACAAGAAACAAAATTTCCCCTCCCCTGTTCGATTTTTTTTTTTTGTTTTCTAAATCACAATATTGCCTGCCGACTAGAGCTGCCATCTATATGTCACGAGCACGACCCTGGAAACCTTCAACCGAGCATCCATTACGTACGCCTGCACAGTAAGTGTTTAAAATAGCATTGTTTTGTTGTTCGTGTGATTGGATGAGCTTGAGAGTATATTAGTTTCCATGCACACAAACACATGATGGGTGCGTGTTGTTCTGCTGTTGGGTTAGAGCTGCTGCCTCGGTTTGCGCCATGTTTTTTCCCCCCCCACACGTTTAGATTAATATAATCGGCATTATTTCTTCCTGAAGCGTTGGCCACACTCGAGTCAATAGTACAACCGGTCACGCTTCAGCTCATTGTCCAGATCGGCCAGCTGCTGGAGGAAGCCCTCGTTCGGGCGAATGTCCCGATGCATTCGGACGGTGCGGATCGCCTCGGCGGCGGTCATCTTGCGGGCGATCATGAGGTACGCCAGCACGCAGGTCGCCGAACGGGACATGCCCATCATACAGTGCACAAGGACCTTACCTGTTTTGGAGAGAGAAAGATACACATAGTGAGTTGAAGATGCTCAAATCCTTACACGAAAGCCAAAAACACTCACCTCCACTGTTGATACCATTCTCGATAAACTTGGAGGCAATGTAGAAGTACCGGCTGATGTCCGTCGTCGGCTGATCAATCATCGGAAAGCCCATATACCTGAACGTACACCTTGAGACAGTGAGTGATGGTAGAAATACTGCCCAACCCTAGCACACCACTAGCCCACGGTTATTTAGCAGGTGTTTTGCATCTTCCTAGCTGCTCCTCGTGTCGTTTCGGAAGCGCCCAGCAGACACTTTCTCCACGACACGAGGAAGCTCTTCTAAGACCGAGGTGTGAAGTGCGAGAGAGTTTTCAGTTTGGTGCCAAATTTTGCCTATCCAGTGTTGTTTTTGGGAGGAAAAGGGGAAGGGTTTCCCATTTTTGCAAGTGGCGTCTACACATGCTTACCTGATGCCGGACATGTCCCGGTAGTAGCTGTGGCCCGTATCCACCTGCCCGAAGCGCGTGCCTTCCGCCGTGTTCAGCACGTGCGTTACACCGATCAGCCGCAAATACTGTTTGTTTTTAGCTGAGTTGCTGTAATGGCAATAGAAATGTAAGCAAGAAAGCCTTTGCTTTGGTGGCCTTTTCCTGCACTTACGCATCGCCAATGTACAGCCGTGGATAGACTTCATCACAGTCAACGTCGTATAATGCACATTCGGAACGTCGAAGGCCCAGCATGGGCCGGCACGGTGTGACGGAGTAGTGCAGGATCCGCTGTAGCTGCCTGCCGGTCGTTTGTTCTGCCATCTTGTCGTTGTTACGGTAGTGTGTCAGATACTGTAAGGAGAGAGAGAGAGAGCGTACAAGCACACAGACAAATTAATACCCAGCACGGAAGAAGTGCGTGATTATCGCTCATAGAAAGCGCTAATTAAATATCATAAACCGACCAATCCCTGTGCGAAACCAAAACCCCATCATAATCATCACCATCATCAGTGTGTGTTGACGGTCACAAATCAGTTCCGCAAGTCACACGCCCATGGGTCGTGATGGCTCATAGCTGTGCGCACAGATATCAGAGGCCCTTCCCGAAAGTGGTTCAAGTGAGTCATCAAAACGGTCAAATAAGCTGGTGGACAGAGATTTTACTGGAGCGATAAGTTCGCAACCGTCAAAGGGGCACGCGCCACAACTCGCCCCAGAATCGGAAAGGAACTACGGTATGGATTATCGATTAGGTACCGTTTTTTGCGTTCCCATCGGAAGAGTGGCATTGTTCTTTTTGTTTGCTGCTTCCTGCCTCTTTCTCTTGCAAAGTCATTCAAGTGTCTTTGAAAGCGCCAATATTCCTCCAACAGGAAGGACTCACAGAGGGGGGGGCCAAGGGTGTTCATATTGGCACTTCATAAATCGCTGATAAAGCCATTGAATTATGTATGGTATTGTTTTATACTTTATTTACAGTGCGGAACGCGGAAAAAGACCCCAAAGAACAAAAGCGTAAGCTTTAGTTGGGCACGTGTCGAGTCAGTGCACTTCGTAGGGAGGAGGTATAGTACCTAATCCTAGTTGCCCGGGCGTAAGTTCGATTCTTTGCCATCGATAAACATGACAAAACTAATCCATTACCATGATGGATGCAGATCCACAGACAGTGGAGCTTGGCTTCTTTCTTGTTTCGTTGGTACATGAATAACAATGAAGGAATCACAAAGGAGCGTGAAGAACGGTGGATGGTTTTGGACCCTGCAAGGAGATGCACAGGGACTGAAGCGAAGCGGTACATTGTCTCGAACGCGCGTGTCCTCTGTTTGGTGTTTGGCGTGCGTGTTTTATAGATAAAATATTCAAACTGCGAGACATCGATTTGCGTGTGTGCATGTTGGAGGCGGGTTGGAGGGAAGAATAATTACATTAAGTGCACGGTTTACCGATTGTTAAGGATGCTCCAGTTTTGGTGGAAGAGAAATTGGGGTAAACACTCGCAACATTGTCATGTAAAATTCAAAAGTTGAATGACATCTAGCTGGTGAGTTTTATACAAGAGAAGATGAACAGCTTCATACATGCGTTTATAGTGAAATTTCAATGAACTCTGTAAGGTTTGATAAAAATTGATTTCAGTTAAATAAGTCTTTAGTAAACTTTTCTATAAAAATGATAAATACACGACACTATGTATCCTATATCGCAAAGAATAGCCATTTATGTAAAAATAAAATTAATATGACCCAGTGGTTAAATCCTAAATAAGTCGTGTTTATCTCTCCATGAATAGGACTTCACGTAAAAAGTCACACAATGCCAGTTTCTTCAAAAAGGGTTAGAAAAAAAATCCACAAAAATGTAAAAAACTGCAAAACACACAAAACTATAATATCATCACAATTCTTGGGGCCATTAATCATCTTTAAACATACGTTTGACACTACATCATCATTAATCAGAGTGGATATGCAAATTTTGAGTTTCTCTGCGGTCTCAACCGACAAACGAACCCCCCAATCGAGAACTACATATTCTTCCCATTCTATCAGGTCATTCACCTTCTTCAGAGTTTTAGCCATTTTATGTCTCGGGCGAAAAGAGGTCGTCAGGAGCAGAACAAGTTTTGCCGATCGTAATAATAAAATCTATCCGCACTGTAGTTCGTGTTTTTTTTTTTTAAATGAAGAACCCTTCTTCACTGGATTGCACTTCTTTGCTGTTTGCTGTTTGCAGCCACTAAACACATAAAACCAAACACTGTGAACACGCGGAGCACAGCGGTTACAGCATGCGGTTCCGATCAAATCACTTCCAACCAACCAAACTTTGAATCCTGCTCGTCCTGCTCGTCCAACACGACAACTCGCACCAAAGTCCCAGAACGGAATGACTGCTCCGGTAAGGTAAGGTCCTAACCTACACCCAGGTGTACGACGCTGTACGGTAGCAGCAGCTACCGATTCGTATTCAAATGGCATTCGGGTTTTGCTTGTCGCGCTTTCCGTTTTTCCCGTGATTCTCCCCTTCTGTAACCGCCTATTGACTGACGAGCTTTTCTACCCATCGCTTGGAGGCATTTCACAATGGTAGATACAAGTGCGCGTGTGTGTGTGGTTTGGGAATGGGATCCTCAACCCCGAGGACTTCCCGAGGCGTCCCTAGCTAATGAATAATACAAACGAATCGACTCGTTGTTTGGTGTTTGGTGTGAAGCTTTCCGCAGAAAATTTGAGGGGGGGTGAGCTTTTCACCAGTTGTTGTAACTGGAACCAAACGGACCGGCGGAACTGTGACACCTCCAGACCGTTCTGCTCATGCAATCGGTCCGTCATCGCACGCTACCATTCCCCTGGTCTTTGTGAAAGGAGTTTTCTGCTACCGACAATGCCGAGACTTTCGGGGTCGATGTACGGCTGCTGATAACAGAAGGAGCGGTCATAATGACATTTCTCCTACCACACACACACACACATACGTGTGCTCTAGTGGAGGATGTTAATGTATCCAACCGCGCACCTTGCCCCAGGACATACGACCTGAGCTACCTGAGATAATCCGTAGAGTAGATGCTTTTCAATTTCTCGTGTATAATTCAGAGGTTCGCCAATCTCTTTTCCGGATGTACCCGTCCTATCCGCTTTTGATGGTTTGATGCCTACAGGGCAGCCGCTTATCGTGCAGTGTTCAAAACGGAAATGATGGGAAACTCGTATTCCGGTCCGGTTGTTCGTGGAAAAGCGTGATTGAATTAAGTCGTAGCTCGTGTCCTCGCTTGCTCGCTGGTCCCATTTTAGTGACGAAGAATGGTACCACTTTTCTGGAACACTGCCAAAAACTATGGCGAGCGTTCGTTGGAGAAGAATTATGAACAGTATGTTAGGGCAGGTAGATTTGTGGATTTGAATATTGCTCCCATTTTTTGAGATGGTTTAAACGAGCACTGAGAACGTATTAAGACAATTAGCATCCTGCAAGTACTTGAGAGGGCTTTGAAGGATTATGCAGATTTTTGCAGCATTCTCCAACAAGATATCACTGCAATAGTAAACTTTTGGAATGGTTTAAAGGAGTGATTTCACTTGCTTACTCTACTGCGACACAAAAAAAGGCGCCAACATGCCTGGAAGTCATCGTACGGCGGGGTCGTTCCTCGAAATTTTCGCTGCAACACTCATTTCCGAAGCAACGCGTCGCTTGAAGGACGTGACTCGACCTCTCAACCCATCGACAGCACCGGCACCGGCACCGGCGGTCAGTAATTTATTCAGCCTGTGAATTGTTGTGTTCTGGTGAAAAATCTTAACAGATCCAGTTCCCCGAAATTGGGTTCGTAGTAAATATTGTAGTACGGGCAGGATGTCCTTCAGCTAGAGCTTAGTGTCAGCCGTGCTCAGAGGAAAGGCAACGATGTTGCCATTCCAGTGGCAGAGTTCATCGATCGAAAGGGTTTGAATCGTGTACGGGAAATTCGTATTGTCGTATGCTCTTGATCTACTTCTACCAGTGCCAGCGTGTTACCGGGTGGGTAAGCTTCCCGCTAGTTCAAGGTCAGCAGTAATTCCGCTGTATGAGAGTGTCACTCTCGGAATACAGGGTGACAACGAGATAGTGAGCAACGCTACATTGCAAAGGGAGTACAACAGAACGGTAAGGAGGGAGGACAAAAAAAGCAATAATTATATATAGTAGTACGGGAGTGCCACTTTGTACATTTGTTGTGAACGTTGACAACGTTACTGCTGGGATATGATCTATTCCATTAGACAAAGTGTCCATTCGGGTGGTGCATGCGACGTAATTACCCGCGACAGGCTACAATGAATCGATCGGGCACTAATATGCGATGGTGAACAATGCATTGCATTTTGTATGAAAATGGGAATTGGTTACCGCTTCCTGGAAATTGCTAGTGGGCAAAAGAGTGTAGGGTGGTAGATTGAAGGATTTAATCCTCTACATGCCAAAAGCTATCAACCGGCAGTACAACTTTGCCGAAGGAAGTTTCAAGCAAAAAACTTGTTCAATAGTAATTAAACAGTTCGGAATAGCATTCTCCAAACCGTGCGCTTTGTTCGACAACCACCCCCAATAGACCCTGATTCCTAATCACTCCCAATCAGCTAAAACTTTCGGCTCTATTTTCACTGCCGAGGAGGGGAAAAACTTCCAATCAACGGCAAACGCGCTGTGCGCTAAAAAGGAACGACTTCATCAAACACGAAACCAAATTGTGTTTGCATGCTTGCTTTGTACTTTATGTACGTACAGGGGCAAGTGGAACCGGTCAACTGGACGCTTCTTTATCGTAGTAATTTTAGCCTACCATTCAGCCACCGACTAGAAATAGCAATTACACAGGTACTCTTCCCCGCCAGCAACGAGAGTGGAGGAAAAATCGTGCGACGAGGATAAAAGGATTTTGCATGTTTTTCCAGTTCACCTCGCAAAGCAAACACACAACGACCCTTTGGCAGAAGAAGTATGGCCAGACGAGTGGCCAGCCGTACAAAGAAGGGAAAAAACCCCTGAAGAGGCACTGCTGCAAGGGCGTTCTTCTCCCCCCCTTTCAAAACTGTGCCGTTGTCCTTCGCCTGAACCTCGGCAAGAGGTGCAACTTCGCTAAGGCAAAGGGAATGTGAGGATGGAAAGTGGAAAATGGAAAAATTATTAGGACAAGGCCACCAGGAAGTCCCGCCCCGCTGCCCCTCACACGTTCCGATAACTTCCGACGGGGATGAGGTGAAATGAATTTGTTTGTTTCAGTTTCCGATGGCAAACGCGTGCGGGAATGTCGCGCTGTTTGTAACGCTAGCAACGAGTGCAAGTAAACAGCGTAACGCTTCGTAACGCTCGCTTAAGGCTGTGGTAAACGATGCGGTTTGTGTGCAGGGGTGATCAAGGTTTTTTTTGTGGCGCGGTAAAAATGGTACATATGGTAATTTAAAGAATTAGTAAAATTTAACCTTCTCGATTAGAATAAAAATACAACAAGTTTAATTTTATTTTAAACTTTTTATCTTATTCATTCCTTAAAATCTACATCGTATTCGTTTTGATACAGAAATAAATTGTGTTAATTTATTAATTACTAAAAAATGCTGTAATAAATCAAAAGAAAAGACTATAAATTGTAAATTATGGCACAGTTCATCCTACTTCAGGACAACTACAATAAAAGTGTCATTGGTGAGAAAATAATCAAACATTCAACCATGCTTAACTATTTTCTCACAAATCACGCTACAAAAAATCGAGAAAGACGCCACGGAACTTTAGCAATAATAAATCATCCATGAAAAATGCTGCTAATGAAAACCAAAAGTTGGCTGCTCGTTGTTTTCCCTCTGGCAAAAATAGTTTTAATCAACAAACTTTCCGCTTATGCTTCGTTTGAGCGAATTTCAGCGAGCCTCGTTTCATACTCTTTCAGCAGAAAAAAAAACTATGGAAACAAATCAAAACGCAATATAGCGTGGTGGGCACATATGCACACTTTTCGTGTGGGCATTTTCCCGCCATAATGGAGCGGTACGGCTGACCGAAGTTGACAAATATTATTCCCTCGACATGCCACACACACACACACACACACACACAGGGAACAGGCAGGAATGTATGGAGTTTGTTTTCCTCTTCTTCGCACACCTTTGCGCACGTGTGACCTTTATTTGGGTCTCTGCTTGACGGTGGTTGTCGGTTGTTTTTTTTTCGCGTATTCGTAGCACGATGCAAATAATAAATACCATTTACGGGAATTAACTGCAACTCGGCAAAGGAACGGTTGGATGCACTGGACCCCGCAGGTGGGTGGGATTGCCTCCCTTTTAATACCTTAACCGATCGATAAAACGCGCGAGATAAGCGCGCTTGTTTACTTTATCCTCTCCAACGGGGATGCACAGTTGTGACAGATTCGTGCAAAACATCACCACATGACCACACAGATATGCACACGCCCTGATTCTCCCGAGAAGGGAAACTAATTACACGCGAACGCTGGGAAACATCCCACCCAAAACCGTCCCGTTGGCGTTCGCTATAATTGGATTATAATTGATTACTTCTCCCCGGCACCAATAAAGGAAACCGAGCCCGGATGTGGTGTGTCGTCGAGTGGATCTTGTAATTATTGATGTTGCTGGTGGTTTTGTTATGCTACCTGGCGTGGAGATGCATCGATGGTTGGGTGGTTTGGTGAGGTAAATCATTTATTAAGTTGATGAGAAAATGCACTCATGCGAGTGTATATTTCTGGCCGCTGTAAGTAGCTGATTGGATGCTGTTATTTTGGACGCTTTTGGAGGACAGTTCGGTGGGTCAAAGTTTGATCGTAAATTTTGTCGCTCCAGTCACAATTGCGATCAACATCAAGTTGAAAAACGGAATAGGAAATAAAATGATCCATCATTGTGTGAGAGTATTACTTTACGACACGAATCCACGGTGCGATTGATTGGCTTTAAATCGAACTCAGTAACGAGTTTTTGGTTCCGAACCACGCGATTCTATATCGCTCGCTCGCTGTGAGTGGCAATTTAACGATCCAATAAGTCATAACTCTAGAGCATCGTTAATTCTATCGCTCGACCGGCCACTGAAAACCACTCACCCAGCTCGCCCAGCGCATGGTAATAAAGCAAAACGGGAATTCTAGTCTCGGACGCCACGGCCGTCCATCCCATCCAGCATTCCAATGTCATGATCGTGTTTTTCACAGTTTCGGCTTCGGCGGGTTTACTTCAAGCACACACACACACATACAAGCAGTTTGTGAAGTGTAAAAATAGTTCCACTCCACTCGCAGCGTGCCGTGGCGGTGAAAATGTGCCAAACTTTGCGCGCGGTTCGCCACCGGCTAGAATGATGTTCGGCCCCCTCTTGTCTGATGACACTCATCCAAAATGTGGAGCATAGCGTGTGTGGTGTGGCGCAAGGTGAGATGCTAGCGTGGTTTCGTTTCGCGTTAATGCGTTAACACCCCGCGCACAGCGGATTATAATTAACTTTGCGCTGCGGCGATGTTGCAAGGTGCAAAAACGGGAGGAAGAAATTTAAACAATTTTCCTATTCAAGGTTCTATTTGAAACCACCGTTCATTTAGTACATCCATTATAACAGTCGGTGGAAAACATTTACCATCGCACCTGTAGCAACTAATTGAAGCAGCCTTTTTGCGACAAATTACACCCCTAATTGGATGCAAGTTATGAAACGCTCCACACAACAGTTTAGAAAAGGAAAATAGCAGAGCAAAAAAAAAAGCGCACGCTACAAAGTAAACTTAAGCTTGCCGTTCCTTTCAACGCTCCAGAGCGTCCTCCGGTGGGAATAATTACGAACCATTAGGTATGCTCACCGCGTTCCGCACGAACACGTCCAACGCCGGATTAGGAGATTCGTTCCAGAAGTTCCGCTTGCAGCCGCCGCACGCACCGCTGCTGAAGAGGTTGTTGGGGCATGGGTTGGCCTGGGCACAACAAGAATACTCACACAGATTGTGTGTCGGTGTGGGCGAGTTTTCTTTATTGCATTCCCACTTGTCGTCCGTGCACTGGAAATGTGGAAGCTGTTTGGCGTGTCTGCCTTCTACCAAGGCACAATTGTAGAACTGGATAAAGGAAAAAATACTGTGCAAAAGCTTTTCCCTTCCCTTTTCGTTCCTAGCTAGCAATATTGATCTTCTCAAGCGCTAAACACAATGGTCCTCCCGGTCGGCTTTATTGCGCGCCAGGAAATCGGATTCGGTGTGTCGGTACGTGTCCATCGCCCCGAGAGGAGGACGAGGGAAATAAAGCACCGTGGGAAATTAATGGATTTCAGGAAAATTAAACAACGGTGATAAATCCAATCTGGCATTCCGGGAGAGAGAGAGAGAGAGAGAGAGAGAGAGAGAGAGCTGGAGAAGGAGCATGATTTGTCACCCGAGGTTTTTGCCGGAGACTGAGCTGTAAAATCGCACCGCTCGAGGCTCGCCTTTGCGCTGCTGCCGTATTTCATTTTAACAGCTTTCCATGGAGACGCCCGGTGGTTGGTTTTTGTTATTTTATTATTTCACTTTCAGTGTGCCGATTGTCTGCCCTAAAGGTGCGGACAGTAAAAGTTATGCTTCTTTTGTGGCGAGATGCTTGCGGGGATACAGTGGGCAAAGTTTTAATTTTAAATCAAAGTGTAAGCGTCACTGCAATGGTTTATTTCGAGTGATGCAAATGATTAATTTATTTATTTGGGACAATCGGTGGTGATGCACCTGAGGAGCATTTTACTCCGTTTTTTTGTTCGTGGAACTAAAGAACAAGCCATTAAAATGCCATCCACTTGTGCCGCTTGCACAAATCGGGTAACAAGTGTTTATTTTAATTCTGACAAATGCTTTTCCCAACTCCCCTCTGTTTGGCTGGCGGTTGACACACTTTATTCTCGGGCTGCTCGGCTTGGCATCATCCCAATCGTTCTTCCCGCAAGCGTCATTATCATCCAACACACCGCTGCTTGTGTGTCGTGTCGTCAGGTTCAATTGTAAGCAATACCGCTGGGAGTATCATCAAACCCAGACTCTCCTCCCGCCCTCGTACACCAGAACGATAGCCGATGCAATGACAACAACTCTCACCTCCACTTATTCTTATATTGCCAAAAACCAACCATTGAAGAGCGGGTGAAAGCGCACAGCGCGGCACACATAAAAAGAGGGAAAATAAAACGATTCCCTTTCCTGCCTCCAAACCGCCACCACAACCATGGCAAATGGTTTCTATTTTTGTGATGCCCACTCCCGCCCCCCCAAAATAACACACAGCAACAAGAGGAACAACAAGAGATGGAACGAGGCACGGTCGCCCGTAAATATAATCGTCCGTAACGTTTGTTAATATTTATGTTCTCGCGTTCGCTCGGAGGTAGTACAGTAGTAACGGTTACATTTAGCTGTTTGCAATCTCTTTGTTTTTGCTCTTTTCTTCTTCGGTTCGGTGGCCGCTTCGGCTATCAGTGGGGAGCCTGTGCGAAGGTGTCCATAATCTGACACCTCGGCGTGAATAATATGTGCAAAAATCGCAACACACGTCTCCTCGTTGGTGGGCCACAAACGCTTGTATCTTTGTGTATGTGTGTGTAATTTGTGGGAAAGTTTGGTGAGGATTTATGGATAAAGTTAGAATTGGGATTGAGCGCGGCGAATATGTGTCCGAACAGCTGTGCAGCCGGTTTGTTATCAACATTGGTGTGGGCAGGGTTGCAGCTGGAGGCTTGATTATTTATGATTATTTTTGGAATGGGCGACGGGAGACGAGACAGCAACGTTTTTAGCTAATGTGTTGGATTTGAAATTATTGTAGTCGCGGTGCTGGCGGTGATTTACGGTGTGCAATTTAAATTTGCAGCTGTATGCAAGACTAAATTGTGTTTTATTTGACGAGGTTTGATATTCATTGGAAATTTATGATAATTGCATTCATTTCACTATCAGAATTAGATTTATAGTATATCATAAAATAAGAACATTGCTGAATCCTAATAAAGCAATAAAGTACCCCATATTGCCTACATTCAGGCGTATGATTAATTGTCAAATAGAAACAAAATTAATATTGCCATATTTTTCAACAAAACAACTCTTTTCAAACTTCCTCAAAATGACTCAGTTTTGCAAGAAAAATTTCCCCCCCCGAAACCAACTCTTCACCTCAAGGCAAATTACATTTATTGCACACCGAAAATAGCTTTGAGGCACATTAAAAGCTAATTTTGATGCATTATTAAACGGCATCACGGTTGCTGCCTTCAAACCCGACAACTTCAAAAAAGCAACCACATGCTCCGCTAGCGTGTCCTAGAATAGACATTCAAGACCCCTGACAAGAACCCGGTCCCCAACATCCTGTGCCATGGAGGTCCTACATGCTTTACGATGTACCTTCCGTCCTAGGTCGTTGGGGAGGGAGCGACCTTTTCCTTCACTTGAGCGTTCAAAACCTTCGAGATTGCACTTGCCACTTGCGAAAAAAAAAGCGACCAAAGTCCAATCCAATGGTCCAATTTAGCCCCTCCGCAAAGGTCTTCTGCAAAGGGGGAAAACCGGGTCTGGGTTTCTATTACGAGCGCTGAGGGGGAGATTTGCATTCGCACAGTTGTTATGCATCGTGTGCAGCCCGGTTCGGTATTTCTAGCACGTGCACGTCCTGCACTCTATCTACTACCGCCTGGTTGTACTTCTACCAACACACACACACGCTGCTACTGGTTCTGCTCAAAGTTCAAACGCGTAAACAGTCACACACCCCGTGAACGCCAACGCCCAAGAAGTTCGTTCAGTGTGCCCCCGCACGATGCGTCGATGGGGCGAACGCGTGGCATCTAAAAATGGCATTCCCGGCGTACCAACGTGCGGTGAGGATGTTTGCATATTTTTTTTGCACAATTCCATTCACGGTCACCGCACCACCGGTTGTGGTGGTCGCCGCATTCGGTTGGACCGCGGCAAGCAACCGGACAGGTTCATCCGGGAACTGTCAAGCGTCGCGGCTGTTTTGGCCGCCGACAGGTTCGCTTATCCACGCATCGTCTGGTTTCATCGCGTCGGGCAGGTGATAATGACTATAATTAGAGGGTTTATTTGCAAATGCCCCACAAACGGTGATGGCTAAATTTATTTCAAGGTAAAGTTAAATGTGTTTGAATTAGAGACAGATTGATGAGAATCTATAAATTGTAAGTTATTTTTGTTTAGTATTGCAAACCATCTAATCGCAGTCAGATGAATCATTATCGAACAATGTCTCAGAAAGCACCGATAGCATCATTTGTAATTAAACTAAAGCTCTATCTATCATCAAACCACTCCGCTCGACCGGCAACCGATGCAAACCGTTCTTGTGACGCATCCAATTCCACTCGATTGACTCATCCGCTCATCTAGAATGACAACAAATCCCCAAACAGACTGATCGAGCTGCCCAGTTTTACCCACCCCATTCGGTACATTGTCATCGCAGGCCGCTCGGGATAATCTATTTCCGGTGATTCGGTTCGGAAAAAAGGTAGGGCCATTTAGAACACCGGGGAAGTGTAGCATCGCCGCGGCTGATTTGCAATCATCTCCACCCCCATCCTTCCCACAGCGAACGATTATCCAACCGTGCAAAACAATAACAAACAATGGTGGCGGCGATCCAAACCCGAATCGCTGCCCGTACGGCGTCATTTGTGACCCTTCGACCTGAGCGATGGGGTACTGCCGGGGGGTTAAATGTATGCTCATAACTAGCTGCTGCTGCTGCTGCTGCCGTTACCTCAGTGTGTGCTGGCCTGTGGTACATCGGTTCATCAGATCAGTTCCCGGGGCCGAGCTCCTTTGTGACACACTAAATCAATTGGGCTATTAACGATCGGAGTGAGGCAGAAGAGAAGGAAGCGAAATTGCACCATCGAACCGGATGATAGGTTACATCCGAACGAGTTACGACCGCCACCGACCTTTCCCGATTAGCCGGATAAATGATGGGATTAGGAAGCAGACAGAAGCAATCAGTTGGGTGTTATGTTTTTTTTTGTTTTGCTTGCTTGCGTTTCTTCGTGCCAAAAGGTGAGCGTAATGCGTATCGATGCATGGGGAAGCATCAATTTTCATACGAGCTCCAATAAAGCATCGTAGGAGTGATTGGCCCCGTAAGAGTTGTTTGAGTGGAAATAGATAAGCTTATAAGGGTGGATGGTTTATCTTGATTTGAAGTTTTCGCAAAATTACATGAATAACTGTTTGCTGTTTTCTATTTCAAAGGCAAAAGTAGGAACAAATACGAAAAGAAAGGTACAACAGAGACTAAAAAGTGGTTATTATATGGATATTAACAAGCAATGACGAGCAGATTGTCTAACTTTAGGCGTTTTTGCATGTTTTCTGCTCAAAACGCTATGAGATGCTTTCTACTTTGTATAATACTTATTAAAAATCTTTAAAAAAGAGATTTTGATACATAATGCTGATTTGCAAAGCCCATAAAGCTAAACGTTCAATCCCCAATAAAAACCAGCTTACGATCAAACTCCATCAAACTCCGAAAAAGCTCGATGATGGGCGATTGTGTGGATAAAAAAAAAAACTCTTCCCCTCTCTCTGTTTTTATTTTACTTTTTCAACCCATTTAACCCTTTTCTCCCTTTCCCCATTCGCACGCATACAAACAAACACACATACCGCGTATCTCCAGGACATTTTGTGTGGTCGTAGCTGTTGTTTAATCGATGCCCGAAATCACTGAACGCTTTAGCCGTTTAATAAACCCGAAAGAGGTAACGGAGGTTGTATTTGGTTGCTTTCTTTTACTTCTCACTGTTTTCCACTCTCGAAAGGCTGAACCTTTCACCTCAAATTTCGATTGGAATTTTAAATACACACCAACACACACTGAGCACGATCCAATACACTACGTGACACAATTGGGATTTGACACGAAATAGTTTCGCGCTGTTTTGTAAAGCGGGAAAACACCTGTTTTTTTTCCTATTCGATCTATAAACGGTTTAAATTTTATTTCTCAAATGTAAAACTCTACTTCAAAATCGTTCCACTGCACGGAGCAAAGGGGAAATGGGAAGTTTGTGCGAAAAAAAAGCCAGCCCGTACAAAGCGAATCTGCTGCCCGGAGAATCGAGACACGTGCTGCAACGGTCGCGGCCTGAGCTCAACTAACCTGCTCGCGACGAACCACGCTGCCAACACTGCCGGCGGAAGGGCCGACGCTAAAGCCAACACTCCACTCCCGTTTGCCCTTACACCGGCGCCCTCCGCCCAACGAATGCATTCATTCAACCCACACACACACAGAGACACCTCGCACCAGTAGCACCGTGTTTGTGTACAGAAAAGTTTGAAACCATTGCTGCTCGATGAGGGGTGAAAATTCTTTAAGGGAAAATGATGGATGCACACAGGGTTGGATGGAGGGGGGGGGGGGCTGATGCGTCACCCCATCGGCTGGTGACCTCCACAGCGGCGGTAACGAAAACAAACTCGCATGCATACACACATCGATGGGTGTTGCGATGCGTGGCCACGATTTTCCACACCTGTCGGAGGAAGAGCAGAGAGTGGGTAGTGGTATTTTTTTTTAATTTTCCACTAAAAAATAGATGAACACTGTGCTGTGTTTTTGCTTTTTCTTGCGGCATCCTCTCACTTGTTGGCTATCGCGTGCGATTGAACATTTACGTGGGCGATGACTGACACAGTGCAGCGTGAGAGGATTACAGCAAAAACACCACACCACACGTCTTTATATTCAAATCTTGCTTTAGAGCATTTTTCTTTGCGCTGCGTACAAAAGAAAAGGTGCCGTGTTGTATCACGTTTAATAAGATTTTAAATTTAATCCCTTCCTTCTGCCCCAAGCAAGTCAACAGCCATGATGAGCTGAAGAGCAAAAATAAACTCACCATCGCTCGGGAGTGAGAGTGAACCGCTCTCGCTGTGAGGTGAAATTACGTCGCCCCTTTCCCTACCCCCATGAGGCGGGTGGGGTTTGGTCTGGCGCCCGAATGTTTGTACACTTTGCACTTGGATGATTCATGCCATGTGAAGTTTGGTCTTGTGCCTGCACACTAATTACTTTGACGTCTGGGGTGGGTATTAGGCAGCAGCAGCAGCAGCAGCAGCAGCGACTTTTCGCATGCCGTGTTGCATCATCCGCCGTGACTTTCTGCGTGGGCTAAGCGGAAAGCATCTTAGCACAATGTCTTGTCATTTTTGCGCTGGTGCTGCATACTTGTGGAGTGGTCTAATCTTTTTTTAGAATTATTTTTGACATGATTGTTTGTCTTGTCCATTCCAGCGGAGTGGAGCGCCGAAGAGTATACTAAATATTAGACTGTTTGCTATTATTATTATGAAGCTGAGAGGTGCGTGTGTAGGTTTGTTTTATCTTAAATTTTGAGATAATTTTATATTATTTCAATTTTAAAAATAATTTGCAAAAAAAATGAAAAATAATTTAGCAGGATTTTGCATACCTTTAGGCGCTTGTTAACAGTCAATTAAGGATCATTTACTATGATACGTTTCTAATACTGGATGAGTAAATCAATCGTACTGAAAATATTTTAAAACATTTTTATAGAGGACAGTGTCCTTTACATTAGAGAAGGAAAATTCTAGAAGAAGTAAGTTGCCCCATTAATGTCACGTTTCAATTTACCACAAAAGACGTTTTTATTCCATTTTTTTTTTCTGATTATCTGCTGCAATCCCTTCAGTGAATCAAAACTACAATAGGCAACACTATTCACCATACAAACACCCGTTTTCTTGTGGAAAGATAGAGAAAAAATGCGAAAAAAAGACGCAACTTTGCTGGGCACAAATTGCCATCGTCATACCGCAAGCAGAACAGCGCCCAAAAGCAGATAATAAAATGCGTATTTGACCTGTCAGGCGACGAAAATGCGACCAACGACCCAACGGTTCGGTGCAAATGGTTCTTGTGGGAAAAAAAAAATACAAGAAAGCTCGTTTCTCAGAAGACTTTCCTGCTCGAAGCACGGGGCGGTGGGTTACCAACTGATAATGATGATATTGTCACGCTTCATTTGATAAAACTGTTCATCTGGCCAGAAGGAAAAGCACATCGCGCCAAGCTCTCTAGACGCTTCTCCGCAAGGCGCAAAGTGATATGAAGGAGATGGAGTGGGAACAAGCCTCCACCACCACCACAACTCGCAAGGAAGTAATGCTCGTGGCAACGACGCCTTCGACACTGACGCTCATTAGAACCGACGAGAGGCTTTTGGCTTTCTCATCTACGACGTTTTGCCCGCTCCGGTGCTGGGTGGGAAGGAAATTGGATTTCACCACGAGCGGACGCGCACGTCGAACGTCGGGGGTCGAGAATCGAAAAACGAGCTCCAAATTGACGTCTCCCCAAGCCTGAACGTCATCCTGATTACAGATGCCGAACAAAAAAGAAAATGGGAAACAAAATACGGACAAGAAAATGTTTCCCATTTGAATGAATATTGTTTTTACTGTGCCCTTCTTGTGTTGTGCGACTTTTTGCAAGAGCTTTGAGCTCAGAGCTTCAGCATGTTATGTAAATATTGCAAACTACTGTAAGTTTGCGAAATAACAAACCAATGCGCTGGCGGCGCGAATAACAATCGCGAAAGGTTAAGGAAAGCTTGCAGTCGGTGGGCGATGGGACGGGACATTCTTCGCATTCGCGTGACACAGAGCCCCGAAAGGTTACAAATTAAAGAAGTGAAGCACCACAACGCTCAGCACAGCGCAGGAGGAGGAGTACAACATTCCGTCCAGCCCTGAGGGGGGAAGGGCTCATTATCTGGCAAAAGAGCCGGCGAAAGGTGCGCTCGAATGTCAAACTGCCGGGCTGCCTGGTAGTACTAGTGCTTCCTTTTTGCTTCCTTTGCATCCTCGAGCGTAAATACTACGAAGGGAAAACTATCCTAGCAAGCTCATAGAGAGGGAAAGCGAGAGAGAAAAAGAGATGGCAAACGGAGACGAACATTTGCTCGATTTCATTCAATTTCACAATGAATCGAGCTTTTCCAAGCAGCGCTGTGCTGTCGGGCTTGGGGAGGCTTCCCTCGTTTCGCTGGTGCTTTATTAAATATTTACCTCACCCCCATTGAGGCAGTCGCTATTGGACCGGTTGCGTTGAGGTGGGCCCAGAAGAAAGGAACGTTCTTGGAGTGGGCAAATGGAACAGCATAGTTTTGCCGCCAGGCAAGTCCTGTAAAGCGTAGGCCTTAATGATTCTTCGCTGCTGTAGCTTTTCTGTCTCTCTCTCTCTCTCTCTCACTCAGCAACAGCATTTAAGGGATGATTGGAGGATCCGATCCGGCGCGGGAAAATGGAAATTATACGGCAACAGCATTGGCAGGAATGCTTTGCTGCTGGTTCATTGTAAGCTTGTTATACCCGGAACATGCTTTATTTGTGCTTTATTTTCTCTCTCTCTCTCTTTCTCTCTGCACTGCTTCGTTTCCCAAACAATACGCATAATGTTACATGAATAAACGATTCCACATTCCACATCGCTTTTCTGAGTGGGCGAAATTGGGATTTTCGAAAGTAATCCGCTGAGTTAAGTGGAAGGCTTGCCTAAGGGTTGTCGGTGGAGTGGACCTACTGCTCGGTGAAATAATTATTCCACGACGAAATATGGAGTAGAAACATTCAAATATGTCAGAAAGAGTAAATTATTCTAGTAATGTATTTTGCATTGTTACAGGATAAAACTACAACGACGTAAAACGTTGAAAAAGTCTTAAATTATAATTTGGGAAATAAATAAGTTGAAGCAGAGACGTATGAGCTACATTATGATGCAATATTATAAATTATGTACAGTTTTATTTATTCATTTACAATTATTTTATTGTTGTTAATATCCTATTTGATGACTAAATGTCATTCAAAAGTTTTTGTGCTTAAAGTTGAACAAAATCGATCAATGCATCATTCTAATAGATCCGTTTTCATAATCAACTTCTAGCCCCTTTCTTCAAATATATCCACCTACATCTCCCAAACAAAGCTCTGTATTTCCCACACATTAAACCATTCATGTTCTCCCTTCCAATAAAAAATAACACCCATCAATCCCGAAACAGTCTACATTCTTAAGCACACATACGTTCTTTCTCGTTGTTTTTTTGTTGCCCCACTGCCTTTTCAAAAGAACCCGCATTCACGTGCGAAAGATTGTCGGATAAAAACCCATCTTCGATCAGCAAAAAAAAGCTACAAACACACAGAAGGTAGCCTGAAACCTGCCTATCCGGCGCGGCGATACCTTCGTCATCGCCCGTCGGGACAGATTCACTACTGCGTCCCAAAAACGGCGTGAACCTTCCACATGACAGGCAACACAGCTTCTCGTCAAAGCGTAAACGGCATCGCGCGCGTAGCGTCTCACTTTGTCTGTTGTGTGATATATTCTGCCCGTCGAGAAAACATAATCCCGCACTGTCTGAATGCTTTACGATAAGCTTAACCTGCCATCTACTTCTTCTTCGTCTTCTTTTTCTTGTTATTTGAGGGTCTAGTCGTCGCTTCGCTTTCACATCCGGCTGGCCGGCGTTCGGAAGTGGCTCAAATTTCCTCCGGATACACGAGGGCCTAACCATTAATCATCCATTTTCCAAAAGCTTTATCAACGTTTGGTACGGGGAGGAAGAGGATGACAGTCCCGCATCCACATCACCAGCACGTTCGGACATTGGCTTTTCACCACCACCACCAACAACAACAACAACCCTACACGGACAGCGCTCTCCATCTCATTCTCGCGCCAGGGCTTTTCCCGCTCACGCAACTGCTCACGTGAGCCTTGCTCGTTCGCGCTGCTTTTCATCGATGTCTCATCGGGCGCAAAACGGTCGCGTATTCCCGTACACCAAAAACCCAGACAGAATGTGAAGAAATGAGGGAAAAACGTGGTGGTGCCTATCGCTGAGAAGAGGATGAATTAGATGAATACCCTGTTTGACCGTGAACTTTTACTGCGTCTCAGCGTCGATAGGCGTCTCGTCGTTTGGAAATGGCGCGCGTATTTTTTTTTTTGCGCAATCCAATAGAACGGTTCTAGGTAATCTCCCGAGCCACCCCCCCAAAAAACCACCACCCCCCCTCCACAACAAGGTGCGTGATACATTGGCTGCGTTTAAATATAGCAACGATACTTACGGGGGTTCGCGTATACAGATACGCCTCAGTTGCACACTTGCAGCGCTGCAGTTTTGCACCCCCAACGTGATGCAACCACGCGTTGCGTTGTTGCTGGTGTGTAGATGGGATAGAATTGGAATACGAGTTTGTAGGGGAAGATAAATGACAATCTATTCACACTCCCGGTTTGCCGAGGTTTTTGCGTGCGACGTCCTACCAGAGCGTCTCTCTCACACTGCTATCACAGACTTCTGATGCGTCACTAAAGCTTAATTAATTTCACAAACACACAGACACACGGAAACAGTTGCTGATGCTACTACATCACCTTTTTTTGCGCAGTGACTGCTGGAAGGAAAAACAAAGCTCCAGAAAACGGTCCTCGGACCTCAACGCGGGAAGAAAGTTAGTTCACTATGGCGCACACACACACACACCGTATTTGGTCACCGGTTTAACACACGTAATGTGGCGCAACAACACATCAGCTACGATGGAAAACAACAACAATAAAAAATCACCCTCACACACCCGCTGAGGATGATGAATGGCGGAAAAACAACACCTCCTCAGGACATCGCTCTCTTTGTCTTGAATTTTCACAAAGAATTCCTTTACTTTCCCTTCTGTCGCCTGTAGGAGAGGGAGGCTTTTTGGTCGGTGGGTGATGACGACGATAACAAATAACAAAACACAGCCCCACCACACACAAAC
This sequence comes from Anopheles merus, assembly GCF_017562075.2. Classification (NCBI taxonomy): domain Eukaryota; kingdom Metazoa; phylum Arthropoda; class Insecta; order Diptera; family Culicidae; genus Anopheles; species Anopheles merus. Next base: position 7,206,258 of record NC_054084.1, read on the forward strand.
ACACACTCACGCAGTAGGGCGCTGCTTCCGGTGGCTCGGGAAGGAAGTGCTGGAACTGGGCGTCCGCGCGACTTGCTGCGGCAGCGAGCGAACTTTGAATGACGTCGACCGGCGGTCACGAGTCACGCGTCGAGTCGCTCTGGTTGTGTGTCGTTGAACGGAACGAAACGCCAGAGCGCGTGCGGAGAGCACAAATTGCCGGCAAAATTCATCAAAACACGTTGGTGGGTGAGAGAAATGAGCTTGGAATAGTTCCAAAAAGGTTAAGTAATGTTTAAAAAAGGAAAAGCAAGGAAATTGAACCGGTTATGAAATCAAATTACGTACACGTTTTTGATTGGCATTTTCAAAAATATTTCCATAATATGCCTTTGTTATGCTTTATGTTTTGCTCACCCTTAGCTCCCTTCGCTTTCCCGAAAGCTTCTCAACGCGAGAGCTTTTCTACTCGGAAATGAACGCCCCGGTTGGTGGCTTCGCGCGTGTACAGCCGGGAATGAACCCCCCCTGGTCTTTTGGCGCTCGGAGTTTCGGGAAATCTCTGAATGGGCATGACGTACGTACGCTTGCTCGTACCCGTAACCCGTGGGGCCCTTTGCGCTGGCGAAATAAAAAAGGGAATCGACCGAAACGTAATCAAGCCTTGCGGGGCTCGTAAGGCTTCATGGGAATTTTGTTGGCGCATGTATGTTGTGGATTACGTTCGGGGCCAAAAATTGGTTCATTGTACTACGATGAGTGTGAGATCAGAGGGAGTGCTTGTACTAGAGTGTGGTAAGTGTGTATGTGTGTGTTTGATCGGTTATCAAAAAATAAGCCATTGATTTAGTTGATTGAATTTTTGAGGACGAGTTCCTGGAAACTGTTATGAAATCGATTCCATCAGGGCTTTCTGGAACGAAGAGGAAACAAATATATCTTTGAACCTCCAAATTTCTGGATGTTGTTACTGACTCTAGATGATGAAAAAACTTCCTATAATTTTGAAAAAGAAAGTTGTTGGTTGATGGTTGAATGGAGAACGCATCTGGTTGTAGACGATCGGTATTGGATAAATTCCGATTTAAATCGTTTTTTTTTAAATAATTTATTTTCCACTGCATTCCATTTAATTTGTTTATTAAATTTCGTAAACTTTAAAGTACTCCGTCGGTTTTGTCTGTAATCGTTTATTCATTATTATTCAAACAATTTTTGATATTCCATTTGCAAACTTTACTGTTAAATAGAAAATAAAAAAGAAAACACACACAACTTGCTGCAATACTAAAATTGTCCGATTTTGTTCCTACTCTGTTCCCACTGTTGTGGGTAGAAAAAATCTTTTCTGAGGCATTTTAAAAATTTGAAGTCGATACGATTCTTTAATCCAAAGGCGGTTGTACACAAGACGATTAAAACTCAAAACTTAACTGAGTTAAAAAAAGTAAAAGCGAAAGAAGTGTTAAGTGGGATGGGTGGGGGGGGGGACCTAATGCGCAAAATGAAACTTCCATCTCACGAGAATATGCATCCTTTATCTAAGATATAGATTAGATTTGGGTCAGCGGTTACACAAATGAAGGTCTTTCTGAAGTGTCGATGTGAAAATTGTACTGGGAATTGTAAGCCAAAGAAGAACTAAGATGAGCATTTTTTTCTCAGTGGTGGCAAGTTCTTTTTCTAGGGGCTCACCCCGATCGCTTAGGGCCGCAGCAGTGCTCCTTGGATACGATTTTCTCGTACGTGCTGTCATTTGATTTTCGCTGGATTATTTAGATTGATTTGATTGTTTGGCTGAGTTTTATAGTTCAATGATTAAAAAATTGAGATTTTTTCCTTCAAACCCTAAATATATATATATATATATATATATATATATATATATATATATATATATATATATACATCGATATTTCTGGTCACTTTGCCCACAGGGCAAGGCGAGCTTTTTGGCGGCCACCGTCGCAAAACCGTCGCAAAACGTCAAAACTGACGTCGCATGTACTGCAAACCGGATATTCATACACTTTGGTCGCCGGCGAGCGAAACTCGCAACGATTTCGAGGCGCTGGCGACGGTCGCTTTTGACGTTTTGCGACGGTCTTTGACCTTTCGAGCGAGCTTTTGCCCTGCGAGCCAGTGTGGCCAGATTATATTGGCAGATTTCGGCAGGAGCACTGTTGAGAACGAAACCATTTAAATTTAATCAATTATTTTAACGATCAATTTCTTCTTCATTTTCTTCAATTTCTGAGGAAAATACAATGAACCAGCGTGAGCGAGCGTTCTTTTCAGTGGCACTCACTGGCGCTCTGCCTCGTGCATTTTAAAGGCATGCAATAGAGCGCATTCTCTCCGTGAAGGCGCTCCATCCGCCATTTTTAATTTTCAGCCCAAAACAACGGACTTCGGATCCGATCTTGGGCTGGACCCCCACCGTGTGTTTGTACCTACCCTTCGACTGAAAATTTAATTATCTTTGTCTGTCGGGTAAGCTTTAACCGCCGACAGCGAGATTCAAATTCAAATTTAAATGATTTTCTTTGGCTAGCAATTCTCGGAATCCCCACAACTGACATAGTCTACTTATTAGGAACATTAAATTTTAACGGATAAAACTAAAATGTGCCAGGCAAACAAACGTGCCCCAAGCGCCACAGATTAAGCTTAAACGACTGGAAAATTGAATATCCATAGAAAAAAAAATGAAAGCTCCACAGCTTCATTGGTTTGATCAATAGATGGCGTATTACAACTCATCATTATATTGCTATCCTTTTCTTGCAATGTGTTTCGACAAGTTGCATTTTATTATGACCTATATAGCCTTCTAACTTTCTGAGCAAAAATCTATATAAATGGTCGTGTGGTTAGATACGTGGGTATCAACACCAATGACCATTGCTCAAATCTCACTTGCTTCAGTGCTGGTGGTTTCCGTTGGAGTTTAGTATTTAAACAATCGTATCGCCGTTCTAGTTCTAGCGATGCATAACTTCAATGCGAAACCATACAACAGTACAGAGGAAATGAGAAAGCTCTCCTCCAAGCGATGAAGCTCAACTGGTTGGGGTATCCCACCAACAGATAGCGCCACCAGCTTTTTTGCTATTTTTAGAATGCATGAGTCGTTTGGCGTCTGCTAAACGAAGTCTTTCTATATTCCGTTTAGGTAGAGAACTTGAGTCGTTTAGAAGCCGTTTAGTGGTCGTTTAGTGAATTTGTGGCACTTGGGGCATCAGCGCGATAAGTAACAAATGAGGATAGCGATTCTTGAAACAGCAACCCAAGCGCCACAGATTAAGCTTAAACGACTGATAAATCAAATATCTGTGATTTTCGGTAGGATAAATGGAAAATCGGTAGTTTTAGGGCGGTCATCTGTGAATCGGTAGGCATATAAAAAATCGGTAGGAATACAGATAAATCGGTATTTCTGGTCACTCTGTCGCCCGCACTGTTTTTGTGTCAAATTGGTGGGCCTAGAAAAAAAAACACACACTCACATCAACGAAAACAACAAATTACGCGAAAATGGTGCAAAATTGCGCTCACGTTTTATTACTTTAATTCTTTTAGTTAAGAACCAAATTATACAGTAAGCAGTATTATAAGTGTTAAAGTGTGTAAAAGAGCTTCCGGTGTATTCGCCAACGCCATATTGTAGCGATTGTTGCAGCTTTCAAGATGATGTTCCGGCTGCGGGTTAAGATTTTCTACGTGTACATCATTATTTCGTTCGTGTTTAGCGTGTACCTGTTTTATTTAATATCGAAATATTCGTTCGAGAAGTTTATAAACTATCACCGGCATGTGAGGTAATATTAACATTTACACCCCAGCGCAAGCTTCTGGGGAAACTAATTGCTGTTTTGTTTGGCCTTTTTTCCAGGAGCAACAAATTCCCCGACCGACCACGGATACCGCAGATCGTGGGCCACTATGTGGGCGTCGGGACGGTGGGGAACCTGTCGAAAGATTTCATGAACACGAACAACTTCGACCCGATACCGGGCGTCGGCGAGCACGGTGATCCGGTCGTGATACAGGCGAAGGATCTGCTCAAGATGCAACAGTTGTTTCAGATCAATCGGTACAACCTGCTGGCCAGCGACCGGATCGCACTGAACCGTAGTCTACCGGATGTGCGCAAGCCGAAGTGTGTGTCGAAGCTGTACCCTGCCAAACTGCCCACCACTTCCATCATAATTGTGTTCCACAATGAGGCCTGGTCGGTGCTGCTGCGAACTGTGTGGAGCGTAATCAATCGCTCACCGAAGGGCTTGGTGCGGGAGATACTGCTCGTGGACGACGCCAGCGATCGACGGTTTCTGAAGCACGAGCTTGACAACTACGTTCAGAAGCTTCCCCTTTCCGTGACCATTTTGAGGTTAAACAAACGGGAAGGGCTCGTTGCGGCCCGGCTGCTCGGCGCCCGGATGGCAACGGGCGATACGCTTACCTTTCTCGATGCGCACTGCGAGTGTTCGCCCGGGTGGCTGGAGCCGCTGCTGGCCCGGGTGCAGGAGAACCCAAAGAAGGTGGTCTGCCCGGTGATTGATATCATTTCGGATGATAATTTCTCGTACATTAAGAGCTTCGAGTTTCATTGGGGTGCATTTAACTGGCCGCTGCACTTTCGGTGGTACACGCTGAGCGATGAGGAGCTGGCGGAGAGAAGGAAGGACACGACCACCCCGTTCCGGACGCCGGCGATGGCGGGTGGTTTGTTTACGATCGATCGGAAGTACTTCTTTGACATTGGGGCGTACGATGAGCGGTTGAAGATCTGGGGTGGCGATAATTTGGAGATGTCGTTTCGGGTGTGGCAGTGCGGTGGGGAGGTTGAGATTGCGCCCTGCTCGCATGTTGGCCATCTGTTTCGGAAGAGCTCACCGTACACGTTCCCTGGAGGAGTGAGTGGGGTAAGTAAGGCCATTCAGAGCAGAGCAAAGAGTGTTTTGCTTGAACTTTTTCCCTTTTTTTCTAGATTTTGAACGAAAATTTAGCTCGAGTGGCTCTTGTGTGGATGGATGATTGGGCCAAGTTCTTCTTTAAGTTCAACAAGGGCACCGAAGAGTTCAAAAGCTTGGTAAGACCCCTCAAAATGGTATTTTATCTCCATTTACTAAACGAAAGTCTTCCTTTTCCACAGAATGTCTCCAACCGACTGGCCCTGAAACGCAACCTCAACTGCAAATCGTTCGACTGGTACCTCCGCCAGGTGTGGCCCCAAAACTTCTTCCCCGCGCCGAACAAATTCTTCGGCCGCATCCAACCGATCGACCTAACGTCCACGTTCGACTACCAGGAGTACCTCACGCTGATGAAGAAGATCAATCTGATCATCAAAAACCTCAACCCGGAGCTGAAGTGGAAGTTCCTGATCAAATACCTCACGGAGAATGTGAAGCGCATCGGCGACTCGATGAAGGCGGCCAAACACAGCCCGTACTGTTTGCACAAGCCGAAAACGAACACGGCCATCAACCAACCGTACGGGCAGGCGTACCTGCAAAAGTGTTCGCTGCTGATCAACGTGCTCGACGAGCAGTTTGTGATTGACGACTATGGGCGCGTCATGACGGACGAAGGCATCTGTCTCGATTCGTTCCGCAAGACCAGCATCGATGGGGAGGAAATTGTGGAGGGTGTGCGGAAGATTAAGATGGTTACCTGCGGCAGCCAGAAGCCGAACCAGCGCTGGGTGTACGAGACGGACACGTACCATCTGAAGAACATTGGCGATGGGACGGAGTGTCTCGAGCGGAGCGCTACCCTCACCCGGGAGGATGGCGAGGACAAGTATGAACTGTTTCTGGGGCCGTGCGATGTGCGGAACGAGCTGCAAAAGTGGATGCTCTTCCCGGTGGCATGGAAGTAAAAGGATCAAGCCGCGCCTAAGGCATACTAGTCCGAGTAAGGTTACCTCGCTCAGGATAAACAAACAGGCACACAATATCTTTCCTATCTCTCTCTATAACGTCCATATGTGTAGCTAAACGAAAACAGATTTCAAACCACTTCTCACTGTAAGTTTCCCTTAAACCCAGTATCCTTTCTTCACTAGTTAACAAGAGCAATTTAAACCAGTTATATGTGTAAGATATAGAAGGCGTAACAGAACGCTCCCAGTTCGGTGCCGAAATGAGAGAAATCGCCAATCTCTCTGAATCTCTCTCTCTCTCTCTGTCTTCATGTTCGAGTGTGGGCAATCTTTGAATACCAGTTTTCCAGCTAGTTTTGTAAGAAACGACAAGCGTAAGATATTTCATACAGTAAGATAAACGTGTGTAGCTTAACGTACCTTTAATGTGACGGGAAAGTATTAGGTGTGCATCTATCGCGGGGTGTGGTATGTGTGGTGTGGTATTTGTTTTTCGAATTGCTTTTTAGCAGTACTTACTTTAGAACCATGTGCTCCTCCTGCGTACTTGAAAAGACTCGATTTAGCTGTATTAAGAATGTTTATTTTTGTTCACCTTTTTGAATCCATTTGTTTCACAATCTTCTTAGAATGGTATATAATTTGAAACTGTGATATTGTGAGTAGAGCCTAGTAGTGTGGGTCAAAGAAGGGGACATGGGACAGACACACACGCACACACAAACCTATGTCACACCAATGACAAAACTCAACGCTCAAAATACATAATTTCTAAATACAAACCTTTACAAACGGCAGCCGAACTTTGCAAATATTCGTCCGAAAAGCAGCGGAAAAGCGACAATCGATCAGGTTTTCAGCAACGCATCATGAATAATATGTCGAAAGAGCACAGCTGGAACGACTCCGTAAAGATAATTGAAGTGCTGGAACTGCACCAGAAACATCTCGGTAATACCAAGACCTTCAGGTAAGTGTTACCTATAGGAAAACGACACGACAGCCAGTTGTGTTTATTTCGCGTTTTTCAATCTATTCGTGCATGATATTTATTTTATCGCTTGATTTCACTTCACTACACAGTAACAGTAATAGGGGGGTTTTTTCTAAATACATGTACAAAGCGTAGCCTTACTAAACTAAAGCCATAGGTTGTCGGATGTTGTGGTTGGGTATGGGCTTTGTAGTTTTTGTATGTTTTTTTTTTGTTTGTGTGTTGAGTTTCTACATATTTACTAGTTTAAAAAACAAAAGACCGCGGTAATCATAATGGTAGCATTGTAAAATTAAATCATCATCAGAGAGAAGCAGTTATACGTAGACGTAGTTAAGGTTGAGTAAAACAAATAACTAAAAGGAAGAGAAATACTCACTAACTTTGTTGTGATAAACTTAAACGATAGTGAGAAGGAGGAAAATAAACATAAAACTAACATAGAAAGAACACTAAACAAGACTCCCGCAGAAGGAGTAGAGCAAAAAGAAAGATGGCGTAGAATGGAACAACCCAATTAGCTAGTAACAGTTGGAGTTGCTTTCTGCAGCATTGATTGGTGTATCGGGTTCGCGGTTTTGTGTTGCAATTTTTGTTTATCTATGATTAGTGTGCTATTTATTTACCTTTATTATCTTACATTATCTTCGATGCACTTGGTTCGTTGCCCTCGGCGAGACAGTGCATCGAATCTTTTTTCCTATTTTTTTTCTTTTCTAGGTGCTCGCCAGCTGCTTCTTGTGTAAGTAACTGCGTGTGTGTGTGCTGGTGCGCGTGTGTATATTTGGACTAATAAAACGTACAAAAAAATGGTTGTAAAACAGATAAAATCTCTCTCAAAAAACAATAAAACAAACATTACATTACAAAACAAACAAGAAACAGGGAGAGGACTCCTCTCGTGGCCGGTCATGGCAGAGACGTTGTGTGGCGATCATGCCTCTGCAACTTCTCTAACCTGTCATTAAGGCTCTGTAAACGCTTAGGACCGCTCCTCTGCCATGTGTGTGTTTCTGATGTTTCTGATCTCACTAAGTTGGTAACTAATTTGTAACAGCGTGCGTGTGGCGTGATGTAGGATTGTTTTAATTGTGATAATGTATTTCTGTTTTCCCCCTTTTGCTTTGCTCTTTCTCCTCTAGAATTCCCCTATCGCGTATTGGGCTAACGGCTGGTGGTATCTTTCATCCAGAATCGGCATTCGTATCTCCAGAATCGACCAAGCCTGTTGGTTGGTAAGTGCTCACAACCGCGCTTTCTGTCTCCGTGTTCATGTTTAATTGCCACGCTTTTTCTTGTCTGTGCAATTTTCCTCTCCAGAGCACAACCGAAGACAACCTTCTGAAGATCAGCTGAATCAACCGCTTATCAGGAGCGTTGTATCGCTGTGTCTGGCAAAAAAAAAAGAAACGAAACGGTACCTGACTGCCATTCCAAGGTAAGTTGAAGACATCCACAACGTTTACGATCACGCTGCGGATCGTCCTAAAGTGTGATCGGGCTACTACAAACCATCGGAACATTGAGGTGTTATCGGAGATCAGAGACCGCGGGTCCGTTTTATGCGAGTGGAGGGCCATTTTCTTGCCACTCCACCCCAAAAGTGCCCGTTTTATGGCGGCAGCAGCGGTTATTTGACGGCGTGCAAGCCGGCAGACAAGAAGAGTGGTTTATGGTTCACGTGTTTGCAAAACTTAATTAGAACATCTTGTGGTTGGTTTCCTTTTTTCAGTTTTCGATTGGTCGTAATCCCGGCAAGCGCGTGAGTGTTGTGAATAGAGGAGAGCAAAAGAGACGGAAACCGATATGTAAAACGTAACTAATTAACAAACACAGCTGTGGTGCTTCTCACTAAACTATCCAACATTGCTATCTACTAGAAGAACTAAAACTCAACAATACTATAACATTTCACGCCCATTTTCGCTCACTCGAGTACGCGAGTAACGCCACAGCTAGAGTCTAGACATTTTCCCTCATCTCATTCGGCACATACACCACCTGCTGGACGTGTTGATTGATGGGCTCCCTTTTTATTTAATTCCAAAATCATCCCCAACAGTTGTCACTTGATCGTCACCTTCTCCGACAAGTGGCAGCACGTCCCCGAGCAGCATTTTTACATTTGGCTTTGGTTGAACAATTACTTTTCGTTTTCGAGTACCATGGATTGTCTCTTTTCCCAACTTGATGCTCTCGTGCCTTTGTTTTTTTTCTAAACATTAGTTCGTAACAGTAACAGCTAGCTGGTAAAACGGTAATGGAAGTTAAACGAAACATCTTAAAAAAAGGCGCCCTCTTAAACACACTTACGATACTTATCGAGGAAGCAAGAGCATATGATCGGTATGGCAAGTAGGTTTCGTATTACTTTTCTGCTTCTTCCTCCACTTCTTTCCCTCCCCATAATCATACAAAACAAAGCACAAAGGAGTATTTTATCACCGTGTTTCGTAGCAGTTCGCGTAGAACATTCGCGTACCACACAACATATTTAACTAGCGTTCGAGAATTAGTTAGTGCTTTACCCTAGTTTCTAAGACGGTTTTAGTTGCTTCAAATACTATAAATTCGACCCGGCAGATCGGGGCCGTTATCGCGAACGATTGGGTAGTAATGGTAATCTCTCGAGTGTTGATTTGTTTGCGAGTCTTTCCTATAAGTACAACGGGGTTGGTAGTAACACGCAGCGTAACGTAACGTAACGTAACAAGAGCGCGCGCGCGTTACGATCTTACTTAAAGGCTACGATTTAGGATCGATTGTACCTTGCGGGTTTGAGTAGTTAGCTTGTCCGTAACAGTAGTAGAATAGTAGTGGTTGAACGGGGCTTTGACCGTTGGTGCTCCGTGTGCTCTGACTGCGTTACAGTACAGTGGAATGGAATGGAACTAAAATACTGTACCGAAGGAACCATGACGCTCTCCGTATCTCTCTCTCTCTCTCTCTGGAACGTGATCGTGCGCTGATCAGCAGGTACACCCTAGCTCTCTACCGCGGGTCTCGGGCACCCCAGGTCAGGTGACCTGTAAAGGTTCGTCCCCGTCCTCGTTGTTGTTCGTCTCCATCTTGATGTCCGGCTGGATGTCCTGCTGGGGGCTTCCGATGCTGCCGCCTGCCGGAGAAACAGGTTCCTCGTCCGACGGTGTCGAACTGCGGGAGGAGTGCGTATCGTTGTGTCCATCGTTGTGCTGCTGCTGGGTTTGTGATCGTCTGCCGTACGGGCTGTCACCTCCGGCGTTGGATTGGGAGGAGGGAGATTGCTGCTGCTGCTGCTGCTGCTGCTGCTGGTGCTGCAATCGTAGCGGGATCGGCAACTGTGTCACCTTGCCCATGAACGATCGGATCTCCTCGAAGTACGAATCCTCCGGTATGCCGCGACTATTCCGCCGTGCTGCTCGTAGTCGCTCGTCTAGTCCGAGCCCCAGTCCGGCCGCATCCGCCTCGTGCTTCTTCAGATGCCGATCGAGGTTCGTCTGCTGCCCGAAGCAACGCTCACACAGCGCACACTTGAACGGCCGCTCCTTGTTGTGGATGTTCCGGACGTGCCGCTGCAGGTTGCTGGAGATGCTGAACGATCGCTCACAGTACCGACACTTGTAGGGCTGTTCGCCCGTGTGGGTACGCAGATGGCGCGTCAGGTTGGCGGAGCGCGGGAACACCTTGCCACAGAACTTGCACGCGTACCGATCCTTGTTCTTGCCGTGGGGCGCCGGTGTACCGCCAGCACCCGCCGGCAGATTGTGGTTAATGATGTTGGCGTTGTTGTTGTTCAGGACATTGCCTCCGCCGCCACCACCTCCACTGTTGGATGCGTTGTGGCGGAGCTGCGACAAGCTGACGGCGAGTGCTTCTCGCTCCTTTAACCGCTGCAGATCGTAGGAAGCGGACGAGCGCGGCGGCAGAAAGGAACCACGGTAGGGCAGTGGAAGTCCAGCCTTGGCGATCGCTTCCAGCATGAGCGGATTAAGCCCGGGCGGTCCAGAGAACAGCGCACTGGGGCTGTGATTAGCGAGGCTCGATATTCGGAACTCATCCTTAATGTTGATGTGATTGTTGTTGGTGTACTTCGAGCTGTTGTTGTTGTTGTTGTGGTTGGTAGGACTCGGGCTCTTGTCACCGTCGGACGGCTGCTTGCTGTGGTTGTTGTTCAGATTGTTGTTGGAGTTGTTGTTGTTATCGTTAAAGTATATCACATTGCTGCCGGCCTTGCTGTCGGTCGAGCTGGCTCGCGGCGGGTCAGTTTCGTCGTCCGAGGAGGTGGAGGTTGATGTGCCACCACCACCACCACCACCGGTACCGCCACCGACAGAAGACTTCTTGCGCTCCACCCGAAGATCGAGCGGTTGCTCGGTGAGGCTCTGGTGCTGTTGCTGCTGCTGGTGCAGCAGATTCGACGAGGACGAACGGTTGACGAGCGAGAGATCGAACGGGGCCGGGAGGGTGGATCCGAGACCGAGCAGCGGATAGACCGCGCCTTGCTTTGGACTGGGCAGCATCTTGCGCGGTGAGTGATCCTTCTCGCGCATCTTGCGCCTCACTGCATGCGCACAGATCACGGTTGCGGCCGTTGTTGTCGCTTTTGTGTCACCGCGGGGCAGAGAGAAAGATGGATGGAGTGGGGTGGGGGGATGGGGAAACGTCTCTGCGTAGTTGTTCAGCTACTTAAAGAGCCTGGAACGAGATAGGAGAAAGAAAAACACAACAATAGAGTATACAGAACAAAAGAGGAAGAAATGTCTTTTCGCGTGCGACTACCGTCGGGATCTTAATTGAGTCATTCATTTCCGCGTGTCGGCGCGAAGAACCTCGCAGTTTGAAGAGGAGAAGATGTTGAGAGTGCCCGTTAAGACCCCTAGAAAGATGTACCTCGCAATAACAATGATTTCTATTGAGAGAGCTGCAAGACAATCGCTGAAAAAGCCCGGGACGAACCGGGGCGCGGTGAAACAAATGAAGTACGTCCACACGGAACCACAAAGTGACCATCGCCTGGCGACCCGTGATTGCGACCCAGTTTGAACGAGATCCGCAACGTCCATTCGCACCATTCAGACCATTCCACCAGGGGCACTGTCAGCTCGCCCAACTGTCGCCGAGCAAATATTGAACTTGCTATCATCTTTTGATATTGTCTAGTGGCCGTGCCGAGTCACCAATCACCCGGCAGGCCGGTGACTGTCACTACAGCGACCACTTGGAATGTTAATCAAAAGAGACCGCCCTTCGCACCTTCGCCAGCGCCCAGCGGACGGCATTAGACGGAGAGAGCGATGGTGGCATCGAGGAGGACCACGTCGACGATGATGATGCAGTCCGTTGCAATCCATTGCCGGACCGGACCTTGGAAAGCGGACAAAACGGAAATGGCACCCAAAGACAAAGCGCGTTGCAGGCGATACCGCAAAAGCCACCGCAGCGCAACCAGGAGGGTCATTGCATTGGGCCTTCTTTGCTGCAGTGCGAATTTTGTGCCATTCGCTTGCCTGCCTGCTCCAGATTTCCTTTTACGAGCAGCCCATTATTTGTTCGGCCGCGCATCTGAATGGGCGCCCCGAAGTGTGGCGCACGACCCCGCAGAATGGCACGTGGGCTGCCTGACTGCCTGGCTACTTTCAGTGCGTCCCTCGAGCTGCAGCGCAACATCTTCCAATCGGGACAGTTTGGAGCAAAACGCCGTTTGATCGCGTGTTGCCGGTCGTGTTTGTCGACCACTTCGGTTGGCGCGCGCGCGCGCACGCCGAGAAGGCATTGAGTGTTGTTTGGCGAGCGTGCTCTGGCCAACTTTCTTTGAAGCTCCCTTCCACACCCCCTCCTAATCTTATCGGAGAAAAGTTCCGCAAAAAACCCCCCCGGAGAAGCAACTGGAGAGATCATTCTTGGCTGGTACACATTGGTCTATTCGAAATTCGTCACGGAACTGTGTGTGTTTGTTTTCGGGCGTCCCTCTCTGTTTGCGTCTTTCGTCTTTCACAGAGAAAAAGCTTTGGATCGTCTAGGTTAGGGAGCATGAATGTATGGTTCCGTTTCATCGTGTCTTGCGAAGGGAAGGTTAGAAAGACACAGGTCGAATGAATCCGTCGTGGTCAATCGCGCACGAGCCGTTGGAGGTTGGAAATTGAAAAGCAACGCAGCAATCTCCCGAAACGTCATGCGAAAATGGGAATCGTGATACGCGATCATTATCGTTCGCGGTGCTATTGGAGTTGGATGGTATCCCCCTCCCCTCCTGAAAACCCGGGTGACTAATACAAGAGAGGGCTTAGGAGAAAGGGGCAGAGAGGTCTCCAGGGTGAAATGATTTGTACCGATTGTAGAAAGATTGTGTGGATAATGATGTTCAAATTGCTTCACGGCTTCTTGGTTTGGTGGTTTGGTATGGTACCGAAGCCATCCCAGGTTTGCCGTTGGAGTGGGAATACGTCTTTACCAGCTTATGATGTTCGTTTCTTCATCGTATGACGATAAAGAGTATTGGATGTAAACGATACAATTTAAGGAACGAAACATATTGGATCGTATTCTGGACAATAATCATCAACTTGATCTTTGTCTTTTGCGATTGAGATCACGCAAATCTGTAAAGCAATATATCATTGCAATTGTATTGAAAGCTGCTATCAATGTTACAAATCAATGCTTGAAGATACTGCAGCTCAAAAACAAATATCTTTAACTCCACTTCAACTCCACTGATATTAATATTGTCATCTCCCTGCACAAAAACAAGACGGCAAAAAAAAAAACAATATCAAATTGCTCTATCTCGTATTGGACTCGTTTCTTGATTGCGCAACCACCGTTACGGTAATGGTTGGAATCGTTAGGTTCGTTAGGTCCCGGGCCATATCCAGAACTGCAACTCCTAGCAGCAGCAGCAGCAGCCCTTTAATAGGCTTAATAAATACGCGAAGCGTGTTAGAGCTCCTCCCGTCGTACCTTTACTAGCAGGGCTAGGGAACGCTGCACACTAAACGAATGTATAGAAATTGATATAAATTTGATTTGAAAATAATAAATAACGTCCACGGAAGGCGCCCCCGAGACCCCCTTTCTCCCTGCTCCAAACAAACATGCCAAACAGTCAGCGACTGTGTATGCTGATCGAAACAATGCCACAAACTCGCAGCTCGAAATGCGCATAATAAAGAAAACAAACCCTAACAAACCCCAGCAAACAGACAAGAGGGCTGCGAAGGCGCAATGGAGCAGAGGAAATAAACTTTACACTGCAAATCCGTACTTATTACTGTTCCCGCAATGCCCGGCCCGGTCCGTTCGTTGCATCGAATCCTTTGATTCGGCGGTGGAAGGGATGAGAGGGAGTTAATCGCGAGCACGAGCCATTGTAGGCCCCGTTTTTTCTTTCTTTGCCAAACGCCACGATCTGGCTGGCCAAATGCAAACGTTCGATGAAGACGACGGCGCAACGACGACAACACGGAATCGGAGCGTTTGAGCGTTTGAGGAGTCGATCGAAAGCACGTGCGAGCAGTCGCAGTTGCGGACGAAACCCGAGACTGGGTCGTTTTTCCATTATGAATAAATATAAATAATCATTACGAGTCATGCGCGCGAAGTGATCGAGACGGCGGATGATCTACCTACGACGGAGTTGGTGACTATTGGAACGAAGTCGATTGTGTCTGGATAGGTAAAGCCATTGAGAGATTAGAGACATTGTAGGATCAAGTAAGAACTTCTTGAGTTTAGTTTGAAGCTTAAATCTCAAACAAAATTGAACTTTTTGAACATTTTGTACTAAAACTCAGGATCTCAAAAGATCTTCCATATTCTTGTCTAATCTCAATCAAATTTCCAATCTAAAGCAAAGATCGCAGAGCCCAAGGCAAACTAAATGTGCAGGCATCAGGTAAGAACCTAATGATTGATTACCCGGTGCGACTGTGTCGAAACCTTCCATTTATGCGTCGAACTTCTGGGGCATTCAAATCGCTCTCTCAAACGGAAACCAAAAAAAGCGTCCATTCCACGTGATTGAGCTTCTAATCGGATTTCTGACCGGATTCCAAACGACTTTTGATGGATATACCATCCAATACAAGAGACCCGAAAAAACACGATATCCCCGAACATCTCATTTACCCATTCTCTGGGTTGTGGTGCCTTGCCCAGTGAATCATGTGGTAACCGCAAAAGTGATACTTTGTACCCAGTGCTTTGTGCCTTCCGAGACTGATATATTTATTCCTGCTTGATCTTCTTTTTTTTTTTTGCACATACACCGCTCCTATCCTACTAATCCATCTTTCGGGCGGTTTTGCTGAATGGTCCCGAAAATAAATGAACTGCTCCATCTCACAATATTCGATTACCAAACCTGAGGTTGGAGCACCTGGGGATGGGTTTCTGTGCAGGAATGCTTCGCTCCTGTTTAGCATGGCCGTGCCTACGATACCTAGGGCGAAACCCTTTTCCCCGCTCTTCACGCCCAATCGGTTGGGCGGTGACGAACGATCATCTTCATCATCATTAGCCTCAGCGCACATCACGCCACCCCATCCGGGGGGGAGGCAAGCGGACATCGGGAGTAGCCGTATCCTATATACACCCGTCCGTCCCCGCACGAGATGGTTTGAAGATGCCGTTTGCGCTTTGTTTGCAACTGACCGCGCACACAGCCACCGCGACACCCGGTGGACGGGTGCGGTGTGTCTTGCGGTGAAGCCGCCTCGTAGCCGTATCGTATTCGTAACTCCGTCCCTGCCCCGAGATGGGTGAGATCGTTCATCAGGCGGGCGCTGAAGACTCCTTATAAAGATGCCTTCGCACTCGTCCCATTTCGTAGGAGCTCGTAGGAGCGCTAGGATCGCGGTGGAAGGTGGTGGGGAGGCGTTGGTGGAAGCAGAAAGGCATTTTCTTTTGCGCGGCTTCCTGCTCCTTGCCTGTTTGATTGAGTGATGGACATTTTCTGGTTAAAAAGTGTATCTAATTTCTACAATCAAATTAAATTGAAAGTTCCATTTCGTCCCCCCTTAGTAGGGTGGGGGAGGTTTGGAGTGCCCGCGAGAGGGTTGACATGAAATGGGTCTTGTTGGAAGCGGTTGGAATGGTTCGGAGGCTACCGGCAGCTTCTTTCATTTCCAGTTTTATTCAAAATAACCGGCAGTGGCACACAGCGGTGTGTGACACACAGTGTGGTGTTCATTTACATGTTACTCGTGGCGATTGGGTTGGATCAGGGGAAGAATTTCGGTAGAAGACATGCCGAGGCGAAGGGAAAATAAGCAAACTGACTGGCAGGCAGGGCAGGATTGGCTTGTTATGCAGATGATCGTCAGTCCTAGGCTAGACAGTTTGAAGAGGTCGTCGTCGGGTTGTAAAGAGAGCAGTGAGTAACGGATCTGAGATTGACATTTCATGTGGTTTTTGATGAAATAGTGCATCTGATGTCTATTCCTACACCCGAAAAAAAAACGGAGACTGTCCACCGTCCACTGCAGACACGTCTTGCTCACGTTTCGGCGGTGGATTTATGAGATCGCTGGAAGGTTCGGAATAGGCGCGACTACTACTGCTACCCAGAAGATTAAAACAGAAGCCTTTTCGTGGATCACGCTTGGATCGGCGTAGATCGCGTGGTGCGCTCCCTGCTGTGCCGGCAACCGAGACGGACGGCCGGACGGACGGACACACCGAGACCTTGAGAGATGAGATCGCGGTGGCACACATTTTCGGCAGCGGGCAGAGATAGCGGGAGCACATGCAGAGATATCTTAGTGGTGGCTGGTAGCTGCTTTGGTTCGTCATTCCCGTGGTGACGTTTTAATGCTATTTGAGGTGATGGTGATAGGGAAAGAGAGAGAGAGAGAGAGAGAGAGAGAGAGAGAGACGGGAGGAGAAAGGGGAACTACAACATCGCTTGTAACATCGCTTTGCGTGATGGATTTCTTGTCCACCGTCGGCGTGTCGTTGATCGATGCCGTACCGGTGAGAATTTGATACATTTTTGGGCTTCCGTACTTTGCCGACCCGTTTTTTGGAGGAGATTTTTTCGGGGGTAGAAGACATGAAGCTCATCTTTTGTATCTCCAAATACATGGACTGGTTGTCTTGTGTGTTTTATTCTACTTGGAGCCTCCAAAGCTCCCCAAACTTCCAAAGTGATCGATTGACGGCGTTAAGTGGTAAAAGCCGACCGCCTTATAACCGCCTCTTCTGCCTTCGCGGGGAAGTCGTCAGCCGGGCGGGTAACTGGATCCTGGGAACCGCAATCGCTTCTCCGTGACGTGCATGATCGTGGCATCGCGTTTTCTTTTTAAATATAACATATAATAAATATAAACAACAACGACGGTCTGTTTCAAAAGCCGGACGAAAGTGGGACCACGGTTGGTTTTGTGGCGAATGTGGCAATAAATCAAACGCGGCCGATTCGATGCGCACCGGAAATAAGATACGCGCACCAGCCGGGAACGGGAACGGTTACGCACACGGAAAAAGAAACGGTCCGAAACGGAGCTGGGGTGAAAACTTTACTCTGCGGTTGATGGGCCGCAGCAAAATTGGAGCAGAAAAGTGCATCGCGTCGCATCGCGGTCGTCACTTTCCTATCAGATCTCGATCCGTCTTCATCTAGTAATAAAGGGGGAAGGTAGTGGGGTTAGGGCAAGCTGGGGGAGTTTTCCATTTTCCAAGATCACGACCGATCGATAGGTGGTGTGCTGGTGATGTGTGTTTGTGTGCAAAAAAGGGGCATTAAAAAGCCTCCGCTGTCACAACACGGCAGTCGCAACAGGCGGTCTTAATTGAGACGTTATAAATTCACGACTTCGCTCCAATTGGTACACAGACACACACTTGGACGTGGAAATAGCCCCTCTAAACGAAAAATAAGGTCAACAAACAGACTGCAAAGGTTTTGTCCTGGCGTGTTTGATGTTTTTGCAGCCGACGACACGATAAGAGCGCCGTTCGTTTGCATTAATTGAATCATTAATTTCCATGCAATCCAATCCGCTGGCGGATGCTACAGCCCGATAGCTTCCCTTTTTTGCATCTGCAAACTCTGACTCTGGGACAGGTGAAAACGGTGCAATCGTACACAAGGGAGTACCAGTCAACCTGTTGACAACTTTTTGAACCGTGCGGGCCAATCCGGTGCAATCAAGAGCACCGCGACCGCGGTGAATGCATCCTCCCGATGCTATCGTTTTGTTGGACAGGCCGTCCTGGCTATACTAAAAAACCCGTAGCCCATGCTTGATAGTGCACTCGGGCTACACGCGAGGTAATTTCGAATCCGGTGTTGGAAAGAATCGGTCCCGCTAGGAAAGGTATCTATTTTCGTGACAGCTGAATTGGCGGTCGATACGCGGTAGCATTGGAGCCTCGGCGAAGGAGCCGACAGTCTTCGTTCGGAATTGCTCTGATTAGTGGGTGTGCGGTGATGTGTAATGGCTTCCCTTGGAAAGATCGGCGTGTGAGATGAGCTGAGACAGGCACGGTGAGGTTTTCACTTTCCCGGCAAGAGCTTCTGGCCGAGAAGCGCAGGCATCTTGATGAGCTTGTCGTTTGCAGAGTTTTCCAGAGAGTGCTTCGAGGAGCTCTGATTAGTGTGATTGAATCGCTTCTTGACTCCCTTGCGAGAACCGTTAAAACATTCCAAACAGCAATCGGCTAAAAGGAGTCAAACTCTGGGTTGGTATTGCTCGCCGAGCAACTGAAACGAATGGAATAGATCTACTGCTCGCTTACAGCACACCCTTTCGAAGCGTGCGGTGGAATGGATTTGGCAAATTCCAATGTCCAGTCACTCGCAAAGATATCCAGCTGCACCGCAGATGGATAGAAACATTTTCAAGGATGTGATTTAGCTCCGGTAGCCTCCGGGCGACTACTGGTATTAAGCGGACAGCGGCCAGTCCGAAATTGGAACGCCAGCAGTGAATTAGCCCAGTTTCGATTAGTCCCGGGTCTAAGTAAGTCTGCCCAAGAGTTGCCGCGAAAAAAAAAGGAATAGTCACATTGGATGGAACTGTGCAATCGCTTGCAGCCTGTGAGACTGTGGACGGTGGAGATATCATATTTCAACATTCTCCGCCCGTGCACCCATTAGATAGGGCCGCCGTGAAAAAGCCGCGCACACGATCAAACAAGATCATACGCCGAAGTTCTACCCTCGGCGCGTCCCGAGCGTCCATGATGTCCGGGGCGTACGCGCTTTCGTACGCTCGCGTGATCTAGAAGAACCAATTAATTTCGAGGTGATCATGGAGAGGGAGCCAGCTTCATGAATATTGATCGTTCGTTCACCGATCCGGGGGAGCCCGCGGTGCGGTTGCCTTTCACCTTGAGCTGAGCGGTTTGAGCGTCTCTGTCCCGGGCTGATGGACACTGCTGTTTGCTGCCGTTTGTGACTGTGACGACGCCCTTTTCCTGCGCCACACCGGTGATCGCACACCGCGGACGATAATCGCACTGGGCGCGTAATGATGGCGTTCATCGATTAGAGCGCGCCGCGTGCATCGCGATCGGAGCCGTTCTAGTTCTCCGTGGGCTGCAATCATTCTAATGATTACGCAAACGCTAATTGATTGCTCTCGTCCTTTCGGAGGGGCACCCGAAAAACCGGTTGCTAGGGGAAGGGGCGCTTGGAACCCCCTCGTCTCAACCGATTCGCCTGCCGGAAGTCGCGAAATTGATTATTTGGCCAGAAAGGCAAGATTTGTCATCGGATTTAGGATTTTGGACTCGGTCGGCTCGGAGTAAGCACATTTTTCACAACTCACTCAAAGATTTGCGGAGAGATCTTTGCCTTTTTTTTTTCTTCTTCATTGCTGATCTCGTCCAGCAGATAGTACAGCCCAGGGCCTAAAGGTGGCCTTCGCGCGGCTTTACACCGCGCGGTGCGGTGTGTTTGGAGGGTTTGGCGAATTTCATGGCCGAAGGCGATCGATTGCTTTGGGTGCGCGCTTCTACGCGATCTACATAAAGCTAATTAATTATGTGGCTGCAGTCCGCGCGCAGATGTAGATCAGCGATTGATCACGGGCAGATCGCGCTCAGAGTGTGGTGGAGGATTTAGCAGAGCAGAGCTCCGATCGATCGGTCCATGGCAAACGCTTGCCGTCATAAAATCAGATAAAAATTAAAAGAGAATTTAAATATGTCATCGTTTAGCAGTGGCGTGTTGGAGGGCGTTCGGTTATATAGATTGGGGAGTCACTTACACATACCTAGACACACAGCAGATAAATTATTTCCGATGGCAGCCGGTCGATAAGGGTGGGTTAATGATTTTTCCGATTACTGTTTAGCGCTCATCGTGCCGGGAGTGTGCGATAGGAAATATAATACGCGCAAGACGCTGCTTTTAACGACGCGCTAGATTGTGTTGCGTGTGTGGTAGAGTGTCGAATTTAGCTGCAGGCGTTGTAATAAGTAGAGTGGTCAGTTTGATGAGTTTACATTTCTGCCCCAGGGGAAAGCAAGAGAGCAAATCTTAAGAGTCGCGAAAGGCTCAAACTATATAAAATCGCTTTTGCGCAACAATGTTGATCGATGCTGTGTTTGGGAAAGCCGAATATGGAGCAGATCACAGCAACAAAAAGGAGGTAAAACATCACATCCCACTTGTAACGGATGTATCCGCCCGAGCTGCATCTGTTTTGCAAACATTTCAATTTTATTGCATGTGCAATTTTTATGTCTTTATGTACGATGTGTCCGGTGTTGATCGAAAACTGGGTGAAAGTGTTGAAAGCGGATCGCAATCGGATCACATCAGGTCTGGGCGAAGGAGGCTACTTCTGCCCACATACCCACTCGGAACACACAGAAATGGACACCATCCTTACGGTATTCCACCCCCTTTTTTCTCTCGGACGTCCTCCGATTCCTGTGCGATGATTGCGGTGTTGTCGGGCCAATAAAACACTAGACACGGCAGGCACACGCACACACACACACACACACGCCAGAGTTCGTCGACATGACATGGTGGTACACCCGACACCTTCGCCGCTGCTGGCGAAGACTTTCACGGGGGGAATGAAACTGCAAATCAGTGCCGAAGCGCACGATAAGCCTTATTATTAGACCGCATAAGTTCCATTGATTGACGCTCTAATCCGTGGTGGCCGCACGCGGTAGTGGAGGGTGATGAAGTTCCTGCGATCTTCGTTCCTGTGGGCCCCGGTGGCAATGATGGGCTAGTGTTTGACCGACGCCAGGACGCCAGCTGCGGCTTCCCCCCGTTTCGCGATCGATATCGGGCAGGGGCACGGCTACAAAGAAGCACTCCAAAAGGGATCTGCTCGTCCCGCATGTGCAGACGGTGCATTAGGCTATCGTGACCGGGCAAAAAAAAAAAAGAAGAACGGGGCGAGAGAATTCTCCACATCCAGAGACCTCTAATGCCCAATAATCACACTGACCTAGAAAGCGTTTGCTACGGTTGCTTGATGACCCATCATCATCGTGGTGGAGGCCCTGTTTGATTCAATTCTCATCACAACCTGATCGTCTTGCACTTGGCAGCGGTTTCGCAGGTTGTGTACCCTGGGGAAGCTTTTGTGAAAAGCTCCCAAGCATACATTATTAGACGGTGGCGGGAAGGCTTTTAGTGCCTTGCTGCGACAACAACGGATGGCAATGACAGTGCCCCGGCTAATGGTTGGTCCATTTTATTGGAGAGACGGCGATGCGGTGATGCCGTGAAGATGGACTTGATGGGGTGTCATTCGGTGCAATTTTGCATGTACAAGAGGAGTGGGCCTACTGTTCACATCGCAGCACACAAAAACAATAGAGCAGACCATTTTTGCACACCACAATGCTTCTCCACTGCACACAGTAAACACTAACTGCTCCCGTCTGGGCAGAGTGTGCTCGTTGCTGGTTGATATGATTTAATTACGCAAATGACTCGCACTGCCCTGCACGACCTGAAGAAGCCACCGCGACGGGTCCCCCTCAGTGTCATGATTATTCATTCATCTGCGATCCGGTGAGCATGATTACGTCAGATTACGATGTGATCGAAGCAACGATGATGATGATGATGGTGCGATTGCGAGCGTAAGTGTTGTTCTTTCGCCCGCGCGACATTGTAATACATTTGTGCGGCACCACGGACGGTCCGGGCTGCTTCAAACTGCTGCCAGCACCGCCACGGGGGTTTGCTGAATGAGGTGACCAGGTCCTCTCGCCAGCGCTACTAGCCCCGTGTGGCTACTTTCGGATGTCATCCTCACGCGGAATGCCGCGCGGTCGAAGGCGCGGAGGGCATCGTAAAAGAATGCACGTTTTGTTAACAGCTGACGGCGAATTATGATTGATGATGGTTGGCGGTGGTGGTAGCGTGGCTTTCATATTTTTCATTTCATCTTGAAGAGATGTTCCGATGGTTTAAATCGAACCGCGAGATAGCAAGCGAGTGTGTGTGTGTGTGTGTGTGTGTGCGAGTGAGGAATTGAAGCTGACATGAAGTAGCTGGCTGCATCGATCAGCTTGAAGATCAGCTGCGATCAAGCGATTCTGAAGACATCTATCAGGCTCTCAAGCGAACCATCAGTTTCTGCAGATCTTCCGAGAGGCACTGGGAAGGAAAAGGAACTATTTTTGCATAATCTGTGTCGTAGTGAAGGGATTGCAATAACTTGTCGTTAATATGTAGTAACGAGTTTCTATTTCCTGAAGTACCGTTTACCCTTCAGAGAGCGTCCGAATAGCATAGAATACTTCGACTGGGGCAGTGTTTTGATCACGAACCTCAGATGTTTACATTGAATTGATCAAACCCCAAAACACTCGCACAGCAAATCATAAACATGTCCAGAAGTTACGACATGCTACCGGCATCCTCTGCTGTTTTCCGCGGGTTCTACCGGCGGGGAACATTCTCTTTCCGTTCCGAGCCCGAGCCAACCGACAATTCTCACGCGTCAAAGTGTCCAACCCATTATTGGGAGAGTGAGCAGGGAGTAACTCGGCGGGTAACATGTTTACTGCACCGTTTGAAACAATCGAAAGCAAAACAGGGGGCCCCCGTGTATGTCGGAAGCAATGAGATGGTCAGCAGCAGCAGCAAAAAAGGGCGTCCCAATAAGCGCGTTAGCAAATGTACGCCACAACGACGCTGTCTGGGAAGGAAAACGAGGTACTACAACTACACCGGTCCGGCCTGGGGTGGGCATACGTTTATGATTGACAGCTCGGGCGGAACTTTTCCATTCTTGGGGCAACGGACTTGGACCCCGGACCGCGGGTCGATAGCTGTCAATCCAGTTTTGGGGCCACACAACCTTGCTGCTGCTGTTTGCCAGCCATACATGTGTGTGAGATCATGAGCCGTTGCATCATGGGCATCATCGGAAAGCGAGAGTGAACGCGCCTGACGTGAATGGGAATGGGGCGACGGCAACAGAAAAGCAGAGCCGAAAGAGTTGCAGTAGTTCTGTACGGTACATCCCGGGCCTCGGTGTGCACGGGTACCCATTTTTGGGGCAGTGGACAAGCGTACGTGACAAGCCAATGCAACCAGGAAGCCGGGTCCGGTTGCGACTGGACCGGAAAGACAAACAACAAACGGTGCTGCCTCCGCACGAGTGCTGCCGATGTCTGTCAGGTCGTCGTCGTCGTCGTCGCCTTCCGGACGAGGAGTATGCGTGTTTGCGTTGGACGGGTTTTGCGTCGGTAGAATGCGTCTACCGTATCTACATACGCGCGACGACGACGACTACGACGAGGAGGAGTTGTAAACTGGTCTAGAATGCATCCTGAGCTGCCCACCTCACTAGGCTGCAATACCTCGAGGGGCTCATTTCTCAATCACAACCGATCCTCAGATGCAGTCGCGTGGTGGTAGTACGGGGAGGTGAAGATCGTGCGTGACCGCGAAATACCGCCGACACACAACTTTTTTTTGCGCGACGACCCCACAAAGTAGAGCACGGCAAGCAGTCGGTTTGGCCTTCGATGAGCGCGCCCGGTGTTCGGTTTGGGGCGTGAAAAATTCACTCCGTTCCGTGAAAGAAAAGCTCGCGTGATCGCGTGAACAGCAACGGGTCCGCGACGTGGTCACAACGTGGTTTTCCGAATTGGTCTCGCTGGAATTGGGGAGGGTGATTTTACGCTCCAAGAAGATCGCTCGCGACAGTGACGCGTCGTGTGTCGAGTGGCAGTGTTTCCCTTGAAACAGCGGTGGTACTCCACTCGAACAATCAACGTGTCAGCGGTGAGACTACTGCCACGTACAGCCCGCGTACCGATAGGGGCTTCTCCAGAAGCAATATCCGACGGACCGATTAGGAGCGCGTCGTCCGTACGTGACGTGACAGGGCGTCGAGGTTAGACCCGTAGAGGTCTGTGTTGTTTGTGTTGTTTGCTTGCCACCGTCACCGTCTCCCTCGGGGAAAAGGGGGATGACGTTTTCAGAAGTCGGGAGGACCTCACAAAATTGACACCGACGACGATGGCGTCTACGGCCCCGAACAAGAACAGACGTCGTCGGAGGCTGTTCGAAGTATGCCTGCTACACCCACCACACGATCGCGAGGAAGTGACAAGGACTAGGGCAGCCTGGGTAGGTGAATTATGCCCCCCCAAGCATTGACCAAGCGCAAGGGAAGAGCAAGAGGGGGGTGGTACGTTGAGTTGGGTGTCATTAGCCATTGGAGCCGCCGAACGTCGCCGGACGAATAAACGCGCGAGCGCTCGCGTCCAACGTCGAAGTCGTGCGCGGAAATTACTCTATATTTTACCCTCGAGAGACAGATCGTCCGAGCGAAGCAGCCGAGCGAGTTTCGCACCGGGAGGAAAGAGGTTGCGAGGAATAGAAGATAAAAATCCATAGATAGGTAATTTGCTGCTCGCGACTGTTTACAATCATCTCGCCCCGGGCACACCACCGATGCGGTGATGCGAGTGGGGAGTCTTGTTTTACTGTTTGCTGCTCGTACTTGCTGTTTGTGTGACGCTATAGCCACTCACCAACACAAAGAAACACTTTGCCTGATTACGCCCTTGGACTTTTCACTGGGCGTTTGAAGAGTGAGAGTAAGTGCAGCTGGAGAGACACTTTTCGGGCGTTCACTATCAGTTCAAACTACTTTGGGCCTTCCGATCACCTTGTGCGATCGTTAGGCATGAAGGTCTGATAAAAGAGTTAATTTCGGTTGTTTAGTGCCTTGGTGCTCTATTCAAACAGCCTCCCTAACAGCATGAAAACCAAGTACAGCTACTACTGACTTGTAACCTCTTGCTTAGCTTGTTTCGCATGCTCACCTTGCAAAAGGGCAGTACCACCATCACCACCCAGTCGATTCTAAGCATAACGGCACGACTGAGACGACGTTCGCTGCCGCCGATCATAACACATCCAGCACCACACCTACTCGAGCTATTTGCGCCTCAAGGACTCTCTCGTCTCTTGCGCTCGCTCTAGATCTATTAAGAAATAAAAAAAAAACACGAACACGGTGGCGTTCCCGCCTGCATGCCCCTTGCGAATCCCCCGAGACGACTTCTCGAAAACGGTGCTCAAAGAATGACGGAAGCGGTGACTTGAACATTTGTCTGGTGTATCGCTCCGTGGAAAGCCGTGTCCACCTGTGCCCGTTTGGGTGTTCCACGACCCGACCCGCTTGTTTTTATGTCCGTTAAAGCGCGATTCTGAAAAGTTGTTTGGTAGTAAAATCGCTCCGAGGGCTCATCTACATGCGCTTCCGCGTTCGGTCCTCGTTTGCGTTGCGCCATTGGCTGCTGCCCGGATCCGGAAGAGTGAAGTGTTAATTAGGCGACACCGCCCCGGATTTCGTTGACAAATGGCGCGAGTCGTAAAGGCGTATCGATGACGGACGGCCCCGGGCGGGCAAAGGTCACGATCGCGGCACCGACTCCGATGAAGAATGCTGACCTGATGAGGCATTGGAAGACGATTGACGATTGACCTCTTGTTAACCTATCTTGGGCACGCTTTTTTTCCTTCCGAGCGGCCAGCCGCCAGGCCTGCCGATTTCCGTGGCCAATTAGCTGCGCTACATACAGCGGTCGATTGTGAGCGGAACCTGCGCGAGCGCGCGCGCGCTCCCGCTCATCTCGCAAACGCGCGTGCGCAACGGCGTTCGATCGTGATATCCTCCCGAATCGCCCGAAACGAATCGAAATGGGCTAATCGAATGACTGGCCGCACGAGATGCTCCTGCACCAGCATCTCCCATGCTCCCTCGCCTCCAACAGCGAGCGGAAAGGCCAATCACAACAATTTATTAATTAAAGCGCATGTATGCAGACGGGATCGGAGTTGAAGTTGCCGGTTTGGGCTCTGTCGTGGATCGTTGATTTTCCACCGGAGAGCGTGCGCGAGAGCGGGGATAGGCAGGTACCGTTTCACCTCTTCGCCCCCTGAAGTGATATCGTGACTCACCTCACGAGTTTCCCGGGGTTTTGGGTACTACCAGCCGGCACCGGCCAGGTTTCCAGCTCTTCAAGCCGAGCGTTTGCCTGCCATCTGGTCTTGGGAGATGCGCTTAGATCTGCACACGCCACCTCATCAATCCTCGACAGCAGCGTCGGCAAGCGATGCTGCACCGGGGTCGTTGGTGGAGGATGTAGGAGTGTATTTAAATATGAAAAGCCCCCGTCCGTTTGATGTAACATTTCGCGCACGAGGGTTTTGTGTTTTTTTCCGCCTCCCGCTTTATGTATCCTTCCCGCTTACGTTACATGCTGGGCGGGAGTCGCGCACAGGAGTAGCTGTAATTTAGCATAGATTAGCACCTTTATAGGCTGGCATGGCATGGCAGCCGGCTGCGGCCAAAGTTTGCACAGACCGGGGCCGCGGGTAGAAAGTGTGCATGTGTAACTAATTGATGATGGGCGGCCGGTTGAGCAAGTAAAAGGGCACAGTGCTTAATGCGCATCGTTGAAAGGCGGCGGGCCGCGCTTTTAACTGACTAATTCAATTGATGGTGGCCCCCGGTGGCTGATTTCGCTCCGTTATGATGGACACGGTTTAGCCGCGGCAAGGCACGGTGAACACGTGAAAGTGACGTTGTCGATTAGGGGGAGAATGTATGTTTAACTAATAATTTAAAACAAAAATAGTTCAAAAAGGTTAGTGCAATGGGACGCTTGACAGTAATCGAGCAGTTACTGCTCGAAAGCAGTGCAATCTGTGTTTAAAAGTGTGTGTTTAGTTCTTGGAGCAGAAACAATCGTTCCACCGCTACAATGTTGGGTCTGTTTTCAAGTTGAGGGCAAGTTTTTTTCCATTCCTCTTGCTTCTCTTACTCTATCGGAAGCATTACACGAAACCACCGCCACTTTGCTCCTGATTTTGCCATGAATTATGTGTTTTTCTTGACGCGAACTAAAACGCCCCGAGCCCTGGAACCATTTCGCCCGTCCCTAACGAGCTGACCCGAACCATTTTTACGCGAACTATTTTATCCCCTCCTGTGCCTCCCCGTGCTTCAAAGTAATTCAAAGCATGTCCCGGGCACGTGGGCCACAAGTGGGCGTAGTTCAATACGGATTCAGCGTGGAGAGGCGCAAAAAGAAACGCTTCTGCGTTCGCAATAGCATCTGCAGCGGCATGGATGGCCGGAAAGGAAGGCGACCAAATCGATGCACCCTCTCCTCACCCTCAAGCGGGGGGATTAAACAAGCTACGGCTAACTAGCTGCTGTGGTTTCGTTCAGTATCAACCGATCGGCAGTATCTGCATCCTTTAAGTATCTTCTCTGCTCGACCCGATCCCGTCTGTATCTCGTAGGACACGGCTTCAAATCGATCCCGATCGGTATCGGGACCAACATCGGTGGGGCAACTGTTTCTATTGCTGGTTACCTTTCTTCCCTTCCGCGAGATGGTCGTTGGGGGTTTTTTCCCCCTATTGTGCCCGTCGCGCCTTATCTTGTCCCGAATCCCAATTCTGACAACGGACCGGGAAAACAAGCCATCGATTATTTCGCTTCCAGTCCACTCTTCCGCCTCGGCAGATGGGGCTTTGTATCGCGCGAGTTTATCTAGCGCTTTGGAATGGCCGGAAAGCAAAGGGAATGGCGTGTGCGCTCGCGCCCAGGTAATAGGATCCCGGCACCCGGGGAGACCCGCCGCCCTAACGAGACCGAATCATAATTTATTGTTGCTGCGAAAATAGGAAAATAAAGAGGTTGTTTTCTCTCTCCTCCCCCTCGCAAGCCAATCTTTTTCCCCATTTTCTTTTTTGTACTGGCAGTCCGCTTTCCTTCAACTCATCTTCATCGATCGATCTCGATCGCGCATTATCTTTCGAAACGCAAGCGTCGCGTTTGACGCTTGTCGTACAAAAGGTGAACTTCACGGGCGGAAGTGTTCGGGGCGCACCAAGAATAGAGCACTGGGGGGGCCTCTCTTGTATCGCTTCTGGCTTCTTTGTTGGCAACGGCGGTCGTTCCGTTTTCGATCAAAGTCATCCTCCTCCCTGTTCTTGTGTAGCGAGGGTGATTAGGTTTTTGCTTTGTTTTCTCGCCTACATCGCTCATGCTGCAGAGGGAGTTCAGGTTGGGGATTTGGGAGTCCGCGCATCATGCGTCTCCTATGGTGCTGGCTGTCGCTTTTTCTTGCTCATTCATTTCGAGTGGTTATTGGATTCTGTTCCTTAAGATTACGCGGAAAATTATGAACGCTACGAACGTACACCGGGTAGACGGCTTTTCTTTTTACTCGGATAAGCTTACGCCTTGAAGTAACGAGCCAAGAGAAGAAGGGGCTCTACCATGTCGGTTCGATCAGCATGTTTTGATTGCCCCTACTGCAGCCCGCAGAGAACTCCCATTCCCGGCCGGGGACCAACTCCCTTGTAGTGCGAAAACTGGGCAGAAGAACGTTACGTGTTGCTACCGGTACGAAGAAGTAGGTCGTAAGAGGGTTTCGCTTGCATGCAGATGATCGGTGTGCTTGCCGCTTGGAGTGGGGGTGAGTGCTCTATGTGGATGAGCCATCGCTTTTTGGGATGGGCACACGGGACAACGTCCCGGCAACGAACGACTGGCCAATGTGTCTAACGGCTTTAATCATCGCTAAACAGGCGTACAATTATTTCCACCGTGCGGTGCAGTGTTGTTTCGCCCTCGCCCTTTTTTTTGTCTCTCGCACAACATGGAAAGCTATTTAACGCCGCTCTATGATCAATGGATGATCGTGCTGGAAGGCAGAAGTGGAGTGATGTTGGAGGGGTTCGGGGATACGGGTACGGGGAGAGATTACAAGCATTCTTTAACTGGTTTGTGTGGTATGCCTTGGCCGAACGGTGGAGTTTAATTGGAAGGGAGAGGCGGTGAGGCAGAGGTGATCCATTTATGATAAGTAAGCAGACGGTGGCTAGTTTAAATGTTATTTATCGCAGCATGGGGTGGAGGGGGGGAGTTGCGTACAGGCGGGAGCAAAATACCTTCGCCAAGTGATCGAATCGAATTTTCCGAGCAACGGCACGAGAATTTTCTCCCCGTCTGTGTGTTCGTGACTGTCGACTACTCGACCCGTGGCGCGGACAAAGTCCATTAGATCTTTACGGTTTGATTTATTGCACGCGGGGGGGAGAAGGGGGTTTGTGTAGCAGTAGGTAGCACACAGGATCGGTCGTGTAGATGATTTACAATTACCTGTTCCCCACTCGTGGAGCGGTCTGCCTCGGTCTGCCAGTGCGTTGCGTCCTCGGGCCGCGTTGGAGGTTTTGAATTAAAAAAAACGGAGCAGCACGCTGTGTCACGGGCAGAAGATCTTGACATTTTGGTGGGTGGTGCGTGGTGGTAGGAGACGAAATACAGCGCACGATCGTGCCGGGAAGATATTCTAAGGCACCCGCTCCAGTCCCGAAAACGCACCTTTTAATACCCAAACCCCGAGTGGCATTTGGAGCATCCGAACACGGGAGTCATGGTCCGGTTCTTTTAATGTTTTCGGGACACTCGAATGAAGAAACAAAGACGAAGACGTCTACTACTACTTCTCATCTCAGCCCCCGTGAGTGAATTCTGCAGCAAATGGGCAAGGAAGCGTGTAATAAGAGGAATCCAAGCCGAAATATCACCGCGACCGTGGAAGATAAAGCCGCATCCTACCGAAATGTCATATCATCTGTCCAGCGCGCGCCGCACGCGTGTCTCTGTGTCTGGCCTTCTGGTGTGCGGTTTCATTTGTTACTCGGAAGATGGAGTGCTCGTTTTTATTTTTTAGCGAGCTCTTTCCCACTACAAGTTAATCTTCAAGATGTCATCGACAGCGGTGTACCATCGGTCAATTGACAGGCACGCCGAATCTTAGGACGGGATAGGAGCGAAGCGGGACGAGAGCTAGGTTTCACTAGCTTTCCAAAATCGTCCAGAGCTGGCGGGCATACTTGCAGCGCTGGTCTATCGGCAACACACGATGCTCACCGGGCAAGTGGCAAGAGCTAAGGTAAGAGGTATGATTTATGATGTCACCTTTCCACCGTTTACGTCTGGGTTGAGCTCTTGTGGAGGGCAGGAAGGTTTTTGGGATGCCCGAGCGCAATGTGGTTGACATTTTCGAGCGGGTAATTACTGACACGATATAATTGTTTGTCTAGTCAAGTGAGCTTCAACTTACAAACTTCAAACAAGAGGATGTATCAAATCCTCTTGAGAAAGATTCATTGAACTTCTTGCACTCTTCACTTAAAATAGGGATTAGTTCCCTTCTCGAGATCTCCCAAATCAATCATCAACAATACTCGTTGGTTTCACCTGTTCACCGGCGGCGAGTGTGCTGTTGCGCATTTCGCAATTACCTTCTTGCCCGTGGTCGTCTCCCTCGGGGTAATAAGCTTCCATAAGTCTGCCTGCTAACATTAACCCCTTCTTCAGCATCCGGAGTAGAGTCTCGTTATCTAATCGGTTATCATAACCTTCGTACTTGTGAAGTCGTTCCACTGGTTGGAACAAGGTTGCAAAGGATCCTCGCAACACCTTCGGGTACTGGATAGCCGCGGACCACTTACCGCCGTGACCTATCATCATCATCCGGCCCCTAGGGGAGCAAACCTTAGAAGTAGCCCATGATTGCTGCGCCCTTACCCCATTCCATCCGGACGGCATTGGTTGAAATTAAGCTGTACTTGAAATTATAATTTGAGATTAACCCACAATCGGATCATCATTTTAAGGCTCGTTATGTTATTTTTTACCTCTTCTTCTTCTTCTTTTTCTTCTTGTGGTTCTGTTTTTCTAGGGCGCGGTGTCTGGGCTAAGCGAAGCCTTTGGAAAGGGAGCAAGGTTACCGAGCAGGGGCTCCCAGTACGAAACGAACCTTCCGAAGAGTAGCAGCAGCAGCAGCAGCAGAAGAAGGTGCTCGGTTCCGCTTATCGCGACGGCCACATCAGGCTCCACCCGCTCTCAGCCCGTTTGAAGCCATCGTTAATGTTTTGAACTTTATGTCAAATTTCATTAGATCGACCTCAGTAACCAACCTCCCCCACCTCCCTGCCCAACGACTGAGGTGTAGGGTTGGTTAAGGCATTGGCCTACCTTTGGTGCACGTTCGTCGCTTCTACGCTCGACTTTTTGTATTGCTGTTGTTTGTGGCCTGGTGAAGCACAGCAGATCCAGCCGGTGCGATAAGGGTGCCAACGCAAAACGGTTTTTGTTACCGAGACGCTTCGGTCGCAACGGTTGCATTTAAGGAGGCGCGATGATTCATGGTGCGCGTTCGGAGGGAGTTGGCGCCTTGATGCAGCACATCTTCTTCGCTGTGGGGCCCTCTCGTCAGTGGCGTCGCCTTGGTAATGACCGTATCGGGGGACCCCGCTTGCCGTCCCGAAAAGTGGTACCTGACCTTCTGACAGTTCCATCGCAATCGGTTGTAGTGGTGGAGGTGGCGGTTAATCTTAATTAGTATTATTTTATAACAATCTCGCGAGTGCAATCTTCAGCACCCCCCCCCCCTTCGGTTTGCGTGAAGGTGCGATAGGGACGCGCGAAAAAATTGCTGCCCGAGTTAGGGGTTTTAAAGGGGTTTGCTGGATCACGCGGCTGGTTCGGCCGCGCGATTGGCGATGCCGTGGTTGGCTATCATAAATAGCAGTCCTTATTAGGCAGAGGCTGCTGGCGGTGGAATCATCCGCGTGTCGATCGAGGCGGGTTGATGAGTGGAACCGATTTCGCTTCTCATCATCGCTCCCCTCCCTTCGGTGCTTCGATTGCCTTTAAAGAAAGCGGAATAATTTGTTTGGAAGCTGGCAGTGCGGGCGCGCGTTTATGCTGGGTGTAGATTGATGTTATGGTTGTTGGGGTGGGTTTTTTTTGTGTCTGTGTGTGCCTCCCCGCACTCCGTTCGCCAAAAGATCACAGCAAAACAAACGAACCTTCCCTTCTATGGTGGGTGTGAAATGAACAAATAAGCTGCAGTTTCGAGCACCGAAAAAAAAAGGATCAAGGATTAGGGAAGGGTGTGAAATGACAAAACCGAAGCCGAAGGTCGTGATCGACCTGGACGCGATCGCTAATTTGTTGCACGCGGCGGCTTGTTAGTTTGTGCACTAATCTTCTGCATAGATCCACACAGTCCACACGAGAAGGAAATTGCGATTGATGCAGGATAGGTGTGCTAATCGGTTGTGCTAAGGATCGTTAGCACCCATTACGGCCAAACCGAAAATGCCACCGCCGAAAACCTTCCGGGCATCACTCACTGGGGCACGCGAATCTTTTTTTTTTCTGTTGCGGTAGTTAAATATTTTTACGATCACTTACACTCGCGCAGAGTCGGCGAAAAGGTTATGGGTTTAGAATGTGTGTGCGTCTGCGTGTGAGTGATGCCCATTTTGGGACGGCTCAACACCCCAAGGAAGCATCAATATTGAGTATTGAGAGCGTATCACACCGAAAAAAGTGTCCCAAAGCCGGAAGTCATAAATTTTGGGCCCGAACGCGTGCGAGAGATGATGTCTCTTTGCTGATCCTCACACTCGCTTCTTCTTCCAAGGCTGTGAGTGTGTGTGTGTGAGCAACTTTGATAAGCGGGTTTGACTTTTCGCCAAATCTCTTATCCTAAGCTGGCAATATTAGCGTAGCGAAAGGAGGTTTATTGAGGGAGATATGGAAGTGAGACGAGATTTCTGCGGAATGTGCGATCTGGCCTTAGGGCAAACAGTCCGCAAGCGGAAAAGGCAAGATTGGATGGTCTCTTTTTTTGGGGAGTTACGGATGGGTTTACGGATGAGGTTTTAAACGCTCGGTGCGATTGCGATGCCCTGTGGCAGTTAGGAAAACATCACCAACATGCGATCGCACGTCACGAGACTTCGTGGGTTTAAGGTATTTTTTTTGGAAGGCATACGCGCGGGCCGTCATTTATCTTTCGGGACTTTGTTTGGTCAAAAGCCACCGTAAAGGGTCTTCAAAACAAAGCCACATTGTTGCCGACTGGCTGCCTGCATCGATCGCTGGTTTGGGTTGAAGATTCCTCAATGAACTCGGAGTGTCTTGCCTTCCCCAAACTCCAGTGATCGCGGATGATCTCAAAAAGACAACAGTAGGAAAAGCAATCCCTGTGTGTGTGTGTGTGTGTACTACCATCATCAACCAAGATCTTTATAATCGCCGATTGCAACAGCGAAGTCCCATTGAAATCAATCATTTTCAGCCTTGTTTTGTTGGCGCGCGTCGTTACAGTTGATGCTTAGGCTGGCGGGTCTTTGGACGTCTTCAAACTCCGAGCTGGAAGCTGCTCTCCTGCCGCGCGTTGAGTTAGACACAGTACACCCAGTCACGCCGCTGCTCAGGTACACGGGGCCCTCAGGATCTTTGGAGCTTCCATTCCAATCATTGCTCTCTCTCTACGCTCGCGGCTCGCGCGTGTGTCTACAACACGTTTCATTTTTTTTCTTCGCAAGAGTCCCTAAAATTATGAATATCGATATCGCTCGAGCAGAATCTCACGCGTGGTAGCCCGAAGGCGGGTGGACCATTTTTCAAACCGAACCCTTCCCTCACGCTTCCCGCGGCCCCACTGTCGCACACTCCACATTGTCCGCAGAAAGTATCTGGCTATTATTATTCGGCTCGTTTGGCTCGGTACGTTGCTCGGCTGCTGACGATGACGCCCGTAAGGTCAACGTGGTCGTCCGGTCCGGCTACGCGGTATCGGTTTCTGCTGCTGCCGGGCTGCTGGTACAGCAGCAGCAGCAGCATCGGCAGCCTGCGAAAGGGGAGCAATAAAATCAATCAAATTACCTCCAGCCCTACTACTACTACAACTACTACTGCACAAATCGGGGGAAAGACAGAGGAGAGTTTGTTATACACCCGCATCGCCGGTGATTGAGTTTTCGTCCGTTTCGGGATCATCCCGTGCTTCGTGCACACAAACAGAGAGCTACCAACGCGTTTGATGTGGTTACGGCTGCCTTCTGCCGCTGGTGCTGCTGCTGCTGATGGAGTGGGTTTGCCATTCCGTGCATGCCTCGAGCGAAATTGGTGATGTTTTGCTGGGTGCTTATTGCTAGCGCTGCGGGAATAGCCTCTTTGTATTAGGTAATGTTGGGTATCAAATCGATAACCGTAACGTATTGTTCCACCTCACGTGTGCGGACTGTTTTATGTTGTGCTGTTAAGCATTATATTACATTTACTTCCCCACTGTTTGAACGTTTGTACTAGAAACCATGCACGAGCGTCACCGTTTTAATACAAGTTTCCTACTGGTTACTGTCGTTTTAGTGGCAATAAAAAGGAATGACAAATCGATATGCCGAGCACCGGTGCTCTGCTGCCTGCCGGCTACATTGAGCCTTCATCATCCGTCAGCGGCCGATGATGAGCGAGGATGATCAACAATATCATGACAAATGGATCGTACAAATGAGTGTGGTGAGCGCTTGCGCTATGGCATTGTCGCACCGCCAGAATTGACATTGTTGCAAGCGATGGAAATAATTGCAGCAGTGTGTTTTACCCTACGAAAACACCACCGCCCAGCCGTACACTTTTCCTAACCCCCTTTCGTAGTGCGGACGGAAATGAAAACATCATCATCGGAACCATTACTCATCTTGCAAGCGGTGCAAGCCACCACTCACACATTACTCATCGAATCGCGCAAACTACTCGAATCGCGCGTCACTTTGATGAGTCGCTAGTAGTTGACGCGCATCATTATCGCTTTACGGGTTGCTGTGTGTGTGTGTGTGTTTGTGCTCGAGTGCGATGCATTTATTTGTCAGTCGGAAACAGTCTGGAGGGCCCCAGTAGGAAAATTCCTGATTGCGGTGCTGGCGGTGATACACGGGTATGGGGTGAAAATTAAAGCAAATGATCACCTTTTTCATGGCTGCTGAAGTAGTACAAGCAGTGCTGGGTGGTGGTAGTAGTAGTAGTAGTTGCGCTAGTAGCTGCGACGTTTGTGCTGATGGCATGATGATGATGATGATGGTGATGGCATTCGAGGTGAACCGGGCCGCGTAAAGATGCGTGTATGAGAAAAATCACATCAATTTATCGATTCGCGACGAGCCGGCTGCCCGAGGTTGGAAGCGTTACCGTTTCATGGGTACAGAAAGAGAAAGAGAGAGAGGGAAGCTGCAGTCAAGAAGGAATTGCCATATGGAGTCATGAGACAATCAGCGCCACAACCCTGAACACACACTCGGGCGGCCGCGCGCGCTGGAGGGAAAAGACGATACTTATTTTAAGAAGGAACTAAAGATGTACGGAATGATTATTTCATCATCCGCGATTACCTTGCCGGTGCGCTTGTTTTGGGTACGGAGGTACAGAGTGGGGTTGGTTTGGTGTGAAGGAGGGAATGAAAAAGTGCTATATTAGTAGCACTGGCCGCGGAGGAAGCGAATGATGAGTTCCCATTAAACTTGTTATTCACTGTAATAAGTGATTTTATTTTCATGAGGGTGAGTTTTTTTTCTGTTTCGATCTCCTTCTCTCTCTCTCCCTCTCTGACACTGTTTAACTCTTTTTACAGATCTAGAGCTTGGTGCAGCGCACAGCTGTGGTCGCAAAAAGGAAGGCAAAGGGAGAGACACGGAGCGCTCCTTTCAACAAGTAAGTATTTTGTACCTTTTCGTGTAATGCTTTTATTTGCCTGATTGATGATCGTTGAGCAACCAAAACACAGCCGCCGAACGAAACAGCCCCATCTCTGATTGAACAACGCGGAGCACTGCACAGAAGGGGCACAGCAGCAAAATTACAGATGGTCAAAAAATTAAAATACGTACGCCCTTTCGATGGCCCGGCGCACGGCCCCGTGTTCGGAGGCCCGGGTGAAATAGGCCACCAGGTTGTGCAGTGCAGACCACTTGTACGGGGAAAAATCGTTGCTGTACGCATTTTGCGTAGCTAATTTGTACGACACAGGCCGTCCAATCCCGCCTCCCCCGACCGTCCTTCCACTTGTCCCGTCGGTGCATCGGGAAAGCTATAAAATTAATTCATTTACAATACTACCTCATCATCGAGCGGGAGCGTCGCCGACATTGGCGGTGGTCGCATGTAGCAGCTTGTACGCGTTAGCCCGAGCCCTGGGACGAGCTGGGCGGGAACGAGAACGAGAACGAAGGGATTGGAAGGTTGGGACCCTTCCCCGTGGTTTGACCTCAACGCTCTTCCTCCCCTATAGACATGTGCCTTGTGCTCCGGAGCCGGAGCAAATTAAATTAATGCCGTTTCAATTAGTGAACCACTCAAACATGAACTGCCAATTTTCTGCGACTCGAGCCCATTACGATAATGTTGTCTGCTTTATTAACTTTCCCGGTCGCTCTGTCTCTGCTCGTCGAGCTCAGAGGGGGGGTTTGCGCTCAATTGAACGAGCAGGATGCGTTGTGGTTGCTGTCGCGCATGTCGCGCCTCACAAAAAGCTCCCCGAAATCAGATAACGGCCGCGTTTTGCTGTTCGATCGGCTGGCTGATCGATTTCGGGAGAAGCCATCGTTGGTAGCGCTATAGGAAGCACTGCTTTAGTTGCTTTTTTGTTTGTTGCTGTTTCATCTTAACCATCATAATTGGGGCTTAAAATATCGAAAATGATGATCAGGCGAGCTGGCTTACTTTTAAAATCGATCAAACATGATAGTAAAACCTCATCGGTCCGATACCGTCCGATGCGTGGGAATATAGTTTCTGCTTATCTTTACATCACTGTACCTTTGATTGTGTAATGGAGGCCATTTGGGGATATCTTAATGGGCTAGTAATATGGTTTCTGATATGGAAGCGTCCCGGTCTGTTACTTATGATTATTGCTTTCTGCCATTCGTCGCCAGAAGTGCATTTAATTTGCAAGAAGAATTTACTTCAAATGAGAAAATGTTTGTATTTTTCGATGATTTTTCTTTATTCCAATTTGTGACAAAAATCTGCCGAAAGTTTAACTTACTGTTATTGCTGAACAAGTACTCAATACTTTACGATACTGCTGACTTAACCCGTTCAACTAACCCCCCCTCCCGGCGGCGGATCAAACCCATTTGACCTTGAACACCTTGGCGCCATAAAATTGGAATCTTTATTTGAACGAAATCGTTTCACCGGTTGGAATTTTGCAAAAACGGGCTCAAGATGAATTGATCAAAAAGAAAAAAAAAGGCCTCTGCCTTGCCCCGTTGCCCGAAAGTTCAAAATTAATTGAATTGAATTTAGGGACGCGTCTGTTTGCCCGCTCCGTGCCAATAGCATGACAATAACAATAATCGTAACAATAAAACCGTTTCACCGCAAGGACGCACTCGGGACGCTCGGGAAGATGAATGGGATGGGCATTTTCCCTCCCCCCCACCGAAATTGAGCTTTGCATAATGGGTGCTGCTGCTGCTGCGGCAGCAGCAGAAGACGAACTACCAGCGCTGGACCACCCAGGCGCTGGCTGGGATCGAGCCCCGAATGGATGATAATTTTGGGGGTGAAATGCAAAGGCGTCCGCGCGCGCTTTTTGACTTTTGAATGGATTGCGTTTTTACACTTTCCACTCCAGCGGCTATGTTTTTTTTTTTTTTGGCGGGAGGCAAACGGAAGCTTTATCGGGATCCTTTTTTTCCTTCCTTTGAGCATCGCGTAACGTTTACACGGTCCCCCGAGCGAGCGAGCGCGAGCAAAGAGGAGAATCACGATGATGTATTTTAATGTACCGCTTTATTACCACCGAGTAAACGTTGCAAATGGGGTTTGGTGCAAACACACACACACACACACACACACACACACATGCGAGCAGCTTACAAGAATTTATGATAATGATTGAGGATGAGTGTGTGTATGTGTTGCTTTTCCATTTCTTGCTTCATAAATATCATCCACAAGTGTTGCTGAAGTTGAAGCGCTTCCGCTGCCCGTGGGTGGGTGTGGAAATGGTGTGCGAAATAATGTTGAATTGTTTATTGCAAATCAAACGTCACCTCTGTCATCATCGCCACGGGACGGGAATGTGTCACAGTATGTGACGAAATTACACTTTCACTAGCAAAAAAAAAAAACATCCGATGGAATGTATAGGAATGACGCGACTGAAGTCTGCCAAATACTGCTCCGAGGCGCGCTGTTGATTTCGTAAATTATTTTTACAACCTCAAACATGCAAAGATGTATCAAATCGGGTGTCTTGTCAGCATTAGGAGCTCTTCACAAAAATCATGTAAAATCATGCTGCTGCTGCCGCACCCAGCATTCGGGAGCAATCAAATGCTCGCTTGCGAAGAAGGTCCGCGAGCAAACTAATTAGTCGATGATGTTACTCCGCGCGATCGGCGCGCGTGCGAGTGCTTTTGTCGTTTGCGCCATTCCTATGTATGTGTGAGGACTGTTTTGGGTTGGGGGCGAATGTTGAAACAATTTAACAAGCGTCGTACGGGAACGTGAAATCAATTCCAACGAAACCGAGAATCGTTTATGAATGAGCTTTAATGTTTTATTTATGACTTCTTTTTTAGAAAAAAAGGAGAAGGAAAAAACCCCCCAAAGTAAGACTCTCCCGAGAAGATTGCGTGGAGTAGGGAGACACACACGCACGCGACTATTAAGGGAGAATGAATTTAGCAATGACGGGATTTCGAGCGCCAAGCGAACGGCAAATGCGCTCCACTGCGAGCGAGCGAGCGAGTTGGAATCTGATCGTGTCGCTTTTATGTCACCGTGCGCTGATATTGACGAGCCCGGTTCGGTCGCATTGGCCCGGGGTTATGTGTGGCCGCATTAAATCGTGGCTTGATTTATTTTCCCTAATGAGCATGATTTGATTTATATTGGTTTTGGCGTTAGTTTTCCCTCCCGCTTGCGTGGCAGGAACGAGCAGGATGCTTCGCATTTCGAGAAAGTTTGTGCACAAAAGTAATTTCAATGGTTACTCTTGGTGGCGGTGGTGGTGGTGGTGGTGATGGAAAAGAAAAGCGATCACGAACCAACGATATCGATTTCGATCGTTCATCGCTGTTTGGTTATCGCATCGAAATTTGGCTGCTTGTCCGATTACGATAGGGGAGGTAACACTACGGTGGTGTGAAAATCTATACCCGTGGAAATGGTACCAATTTCGAACTGGGGAAGATGTCACCCGCTGGGGGTGATGGGTGTGATCGCTTAGAAATGGCATCCGAAATCGTAATCGATTTGTATCGCTTATTAGCAAAAAAAAAAATAAAAATACGCTGTTCGACTGAACAAGCGACGAACCCCGGGGTTGTATGGGAGATGGCAAATCAAAAGACTTGACAAGCGACGAACCTGTCAAAACGGTTTCTGGCCCGATTCTCGCTCATTCATGGTTTAGCATGAGTAAAGCTAACACGAGCGCGTATATGTGTGTGTGTGTGTATGTCACTATTACGACATATATACACACCCCAAAAGAGTGGAGTGTTGTTCACCCGTGGCTAAACATCATTTTTTGTGCTGCCCGCCCCACAAAATCAAGCTGCCTCTTCTTCGAGTAGTACACAAAAAAATAAATCATAAATCATTCCCCCTCGGGAATGGACGGGCGCTGGCAAACGAAAACGATGTGTATTATTCGTACGCAGCGCAGCGCATTTTTCTGTTGTTGCTGCTGCTGCTGTTGTGGCATCTTTAGCATCGATGCCCCATATGGACCGTGCCATCCTTAGAAGAGCACACACGCATTGCTCAGCGAGAAAGAAAAAAGGGAAAGAAATCCGTAACAAAACATTAGATTTTTCAATGAACATTGTTCGGCCGGAATCATGTTGCCTCAGTTCGGGAGGCGTTGTTTGGATTTTCGGTTGATGTCTGTGCCCTTTTTTTTCTTTCTTTCTTAAAGTTGCTGTCACTTCCTCCACAGTGTTGAACTTCTTCTTTTTTATCGCTCTGTGCAATCGTTTTGTATACACCGGCGACGGTACACGGTTCGTTTTGTAGCTCCGGTGCGCTATTTTGTTGTTACTGTTACTGACGTATTTAAATGGTGTACAGAGTCGACATTGAGCTGCTGGTGCCACTGCCACAGCAGTAGTGCCGGTTGTACGGTGTATGGTAATCGACCAACAATGTTCGCACTCGCTTGCCCGCCACCGTCGTCTGGGGGGGCGAGGAAATGACACCGACATCGACGCGGGCAGTGCCAGCAGAGCTCGTGAAGGATGAGGTGTACTTGAATTATCGAAAAGTCTGTTTTTGGAAGTGCTA
This sequence comes from Anopheles merus, assembly GCF_017562075.2. Lineage (NCBI taxonomy): Eukaryota > Metazoa > Arthropoda > Insecta > Diptera > Culicidae > Anopheles > Anopheles merus. The sequence goes on from NC_054084.1 coordinate 7,246,735, forward strand.
TGAATATTTATTAACATATTCAGCGCGTGTGTGTGCTTGTTTTTGGGGGGCTCTGGGACTCTCTTTTGGAGAGCCGCCTTTGGCGCTGAGCAATGGGGAGATGTACACGTTAAATTGCAACACGGCAATGCCATCAATGCGACCCAACGGCACAGGGGCAGCGTGGTAGGGCTCAATTGGATTGCTGGCGCTCTCTTGCTATTGAAACGGCAAGGGTGCGGCCTTTGCTCGAGTTTTTTTTTTTTTGTAATGCTCGACATTGGCTCAGGTGGCTTCGCCGGAGTCGTCTTCGTTGGATGGCCGCTCGGTAAGAGGTCAGGGTTCAAGTGTGCTCGGTCAGTCGGTCGGTGGCTTCGTGAGGTGTAAAGAAAAGGATTGATCTCGATTCAACGGGCCCATTTTTTCTTTCTGCACGTGAGGGTGCGCGCTTTCGAGTAGCCGAGCAATGCAAGAAGTTCAATGGGTTTGTGAGGTGTTGCTTAAGCTGCTCACGACCTTGCCCATCGGGAAAGAAGGAGGGTTGGTTGCAAAATGATTGGGTTTTTGCTTGCAGTGCTTTGTTTTGCGAGAGGCGAACTCTTTATCAGTTTTTATTTATTTGGTAGTGACTGGTACCGGTGCAAAGAAGATGAATGTGGTTGAGAAGAGTCATTATAGTGCTGTGTCCTCCAATGATTCACTATTCGCTTTTTAAATAGTAATTTGAGTGAAATGAAACAGTTCAAATCCGGTTCGAAGGACCAAAGATGCTCTCAAAGATATCTTAAGTTGTTGAGCTTTAAAACTCCTCTCTCTAAGAATTATTAAGAATAATGTGATAAGAAAATTGAAAGAAACTCGGGGCATTAATTTATAAATCATTCTCTCCAAAGTTGGCATGTGAACAAAAACACATCACAAAAGATTGCCAATCCTAAAGAATTGGGAAATAAATCCTTTGTTCTGAAGCTCTTTTCAAAGAGAACCGATTTCAATTCTCAAAACTCGCAATGAAACAAGAGAAAAAACACAATCGTACAACCTGCAAGAAACCGTGTGCCTCATGCCCTTGCAGCCTCACAGTGAAACATTGCCGCATTTTCTCACCATTAAGCTATCATGCAATGCGCTTACACGTGTGCTACCTAATGCCACACATGCACACATGCGACCCGCATTGCTGATAAAGCGTTTGTGCCCTGCGACCTGAAATTGAGAGCAAAAGCATAAGTCGGCGGTAGCCGGTCGGATTGGTCAATGGGAGTCGGGAGAATCATCGTCCCTCGTCGTTTGTTTCGGACAGGTGCACAAGTATTCACGGCGCCACCCCGTGTACCGTGCATGGGCTTCTTTTGCATGCTCTTGTTCCCCTTCCCCCCCCCCCATTTAACCGCAGCATAATGATGATTAACTGAGAAAAAATCCCACACACAGGGAGCCGGCACGTGAGCATACAAACTGGCCCGCGCGTTGCGGCAAGAGTTTGGTTGTTGCTGGCTTTATGAATTTTGGTTTTACCATAATCGTGCCCGCAGGCGTGGGGAGAGAAGGTTGTAATGTTCCTATTTTAAGATGAGCCACCACGGCCATCTCCCAGGTCGCATACATGCAAGTGCTCTTAGTTTTTGAACTAGTGCACGATTAGGCAAAATCCCTCACTGTGTGTGTGTGTGTGTAAATCGCTGAGAATTTTGCGCTTTCAATTGCTACCGTTTGTGCTTAAGATTGTGGTGGAGGAGGTCATAATCATATGGCCGCGATTTCCGAGGATAGGCAATTGTTTTGTGCCGGTGCTCCAGTTGTCTGCTCTGCTGGAGTACTATGTTCAGAATGGTTTCGCTTTTTTTCTTTCTCAAGCCGCCAGTTTGCCCGACTCAGTTTGTAATCATTTTGCAAGACGAACTACACCGCACCTGACGTGCAGATCTTCTTCGATCATAACATAGCGCGCTACCTTTAACCGCCACAAACCACAAAGTCAAGCTCGAAGCTCGTTGAGAAATGGAAATGATCTGCAAGAGACGGGCCCGGGTCTGTTCCGTTTGTCTGGTGGCGGGTTGTTCCTCCCCTTCTGCTTCGTTTCTTATTACTATAATTAAAATCATTTTGTAATGTTTTTTTTCGGTAACTAGCAATCTACCTTGCGCCAGGGGGAAGCCAGCGGGAGTGATGATTGCTGGCATGTGATAAGATCACGTTTAGCGATTGCGCAAAGTGTTAGATTCCTCCCAGAAAGTGGTGGGATGAAACGGCTGCTGCTGCTACTTGCCGCTTGAATGTTTGCACAAACCGGCGGGCTGGTTAGCGTGTTCGAAATCGTTATCGTTACAAGATCGCTCGCTGCAGATAAAATACGGGCGTTTGGGCTGTTCAAGAGGGTGCTAATGAATTGCGCCCAACGCTATCGGTTGAACGTCTCATTTATCAGCATTTTAGGGCTCATTTTGCTCCGAAATGTGTGTATGGATGGATGGGCACGTAACACGAACCGATGATCGCTTTTGATCGCATGCCGTATTAGCAAAAATTCGCTGAAGACAATTTAATTATTGCTACTCGGCTTGGCTGCTTGGAACTGCGCAAAACTCTCCCACTCCCAAGCGAACCATTTGAAGATCTTCTTCCCACACGGCGAAAGTGAATAAGCGAGATCAATAAAAGATACAAGCGCACCAAATCGATGCGGTGGATGAAATAAAAACTCACGCTAATAGAATACCGTCCCTGCCAGCTTCGCTGCCGGCCCGAAACGGCGGTGATGCGCAGTCACTATACAATTTAATAACTCCAACTGACAACTAAGCTCACGTTTCTGCTGAGGGGTAGGATTGTCAAAACTGAAGATCCCCGTATGAAGATCCCGATCGTACACAAGCACTTTCTTTCTCTCTCTCTCTCTCTCTCTCTCTCTCTCTCTCTCTCTCTCACAGCCCGCCTCTCCTTAATTGACGTAGCGAAACGTAAATGGGCTCGCGGCGGTACCGAAACCACACTCGAACCAGATTTCTGACAGATCGACTTCAAAACGATTCACGCCACAGCCATTCAAACGCTCCAAATCGATTACTTTCGATCAGTCACGGTGGGTTCGTCGCTTGCACTCCCCAGCGGTCCCCGGGTATTACCGAACCTACCCATCTTGAAGTGAAGATCCTCATCGGTAGACTTTCTAGTTTACCGCGCTTTGCGCAGACCCAGCCGAATGCCGAGCGACCCACGACGACACGATCCTCTAATACCTATTAACCCCTGGCGCAAAGGCAAACAAACCTCTTTTGAAAATGGGTGGCGAGCGGCTCTAAGTGATTCCTCTTCTGGGGGCGAAAAGATGGAAGGGGAGGGGGGAAGTGACCCTCTTCACTGACCACGCGCTACAGAGCGAGTTCGGAGGGATTTCGGGCGCGAGCTTTCGAGTTGTGAGGTTGAGTGTCCATTCTCCTGAATTGATTTGGTTCATCTTTTTGATTGACGGACCGGGACCCGGGACAATGGAAACGGGGTAGTGATCGACCACCCCACTGGATCGATTCTTTTCCAGCTGTCCGCCCTCACGCGTGTAGTTTCGGCTGCTGCTGCTGCTGCTGCTGTCCGCCTCTGAAGGTTCGCGAACGGGTTGCGCTGTTACATAAATTCACCTTGCAAACCGTTTCCGCCCGCACGGAATCTTTACGAAGGGGGAAAAAAAAACTCCGGGAGCCGGTCCTTTTAGGAACATTCCGTCCAGGGCTTGGTACGCTCAATGAAAGTGAAGTGTAGCGCGGTGAAGGCCTTGATTTGGTAAGGGGGAAAAAAGCACGCACACAACAGAAAAAAAAACAACCCCAAAGGGAAAGGGACCCTTCGGTGAAAGATCTTCCAGCGCCTTAGGACACGGATGAGGCGACACGCACTCCGAATCGGGGGGGAGAAAAAAAATCGAAAAAGAAGCGATTCAACCTAGCTACCAGCTCTGCCCCGTCGCTGCACGGAATTGTGCCCATTTTTGGAGGGGTTCGTCGCTTGTGTCGCATTTGCGGCAAGCCGTTCGTCCTCTTGTGTGAATGGGAAAACCCGCCGGTGCGTGCCGGTGACCCGTTGTCACAAGGGCTGTGTCGGTTTGTTTGTGACGGCGTTTAGCATTATGTATCGTGTCATTCAATGCAAAGGAAACATTCCGGAGCCATCAAAAGTGTATCACACGGCACACAATGATAAAGAAAACCGATAGGACGGCATTAGAGCGTGCGTGTGTGTGTGTGTGTTGGGGCAAAACGGAAGCGGCAAAGCGAAGGCGATTTGTATGATTTAGGTGAAGCGAGAAGAGGACACTTGTTAGGGTTTTTTTTTGTGTGCTATTGATGGCCGCTGTCAACGCTGCGTTCGTCACGAAACGCAACCGCACACGCAAACACCGATATTCCGTCGGCCCCATCTGAATGGGGCTTTTTTTCTTTCCACAACGGCACTGACTATTTTGGGACACATGTCTGCCCTCTCCTAACTAGATCCGGTGGAACAGTGATATGCGTCAAAACTTTCACGAAGCAGGAAAATCTTAACGATCGTGTTAATTATACTGTTACAGCAATACACACACACACAGAGCCAAACACAAATCCACCGACAGAGATTTACGTGCTAGCGCGTATCAAACCACGCTGGCACGCTTTTGTGCGTTTGTGAGCTGCTGCTGCTGCTGCTTGTCGCCGAACCGTGATCGTGCGAGCATCATTTCTTTCACGTCGCTGCTGCGTCTGCCGCGATCCATATCAGACAAGCGAAAACAGACGTCTTGACATCGTGTTTTATGTCGCGTTTAAGCCTTTGCGTCGGCACAGGAAGTGAAGGTGGACGGACAAAGAAGATGGATGGAGCGTTTCGTCATTTGCAATATTTTGGACGCATTTTTTTTTTCTTCGTAGAGAAAACAGTTCCGTTAAGCAAAAACTAATCGAACATTGAATAGGCCTCAGTTTCGCCGGGGTTCGTCGCTTGGTGCAATCTTTCGGCTTTGGCGTGCTTTGCGCTCGTGCCACATTGCCCGTGCTTCTGATGGTACTGATGCACGACATCGATGTCAAGCGAGGCTCGTTTTTATTATATTTCCATGCTTTTACATGCCGTCCCCGATTCCTTCCCTTTCCCATTACCCCTTTCTATTTTCAAAACAGATGGGTCCACCATTAGCTTCTCATTTTCTCGGACGTCAGCGGATTTTCAAACCCTGAAACCGTTGGCCACCCCCGCGCATCCGCGCTCCGGCAGTGACAACGCCTGGTAACGCTTCATTCAAAACCCCTATTGCTGAAGCCCTGAAGCTTAGAGGCAAAATGAAGTAAAACATGGAAGCAAATAATACATGCTGCTGCCGCTCCCTCTACCATTTGCCCTTCTGCGGAGCCATTTCCTTCCCTTTTTTCTTGCTACATTACATCTCCCCAGGTGGATGCTGCTGGCCGGACGGCCAGGATTGGCAGAAAGCGGATGCATGCAAAACTCTAGCCACGGTCGCCGAGAAGAGTTGCACACAAAAAACGACAAAAATTGAGAGCAATCAGCATCAAAACGGCAGGCGACGAGCAGGCGTACACACAAGCCTCGTGCCACGGCTTGTGTGTGTGTGTGTGTGTGTGTGTGTGTGTGTGTGTGTGTCGCGCACTCGCGCAATGTTCCATGTGTTTAAGGTTTTTGCGCAGAAAGCATTGCGCATGCGGAGTCTCTGCGCGAGGTCAGTAAAAGACCCTGCGGGTGTTACAAGCGAATAAAATAAAACTGGGGGAAAAAAATACTCGCAGGAGAAAGAAGGGGGACACAGCGACATAGGGAAATATAAAGCTTCCCGGATAAGCTCGGTGTAGAGCAAATAAAAAAAAAAACATCTCCACAACCGCCTGCCTGCGCAAGACGACAGCGCAACGCGCACCGAACTGGAGCAAATCGTGTGTTGTGTGTGGTTGGGTTTGCGGAGACACCGAATCGAATCCTCCGCGTAGAAATGCAAGCACGGGGTTCGGTAACGAAGGCAGGGATTGAATTAAAGTGATACATAAATTTAATTTTACTTTCAATTCATGAGCGGAATGCAGAAAGTGGACCGCTGGTAAGATTGCTAGTGCAGGATGCACCAGCTTTTCTGCTCTCTCGAACCAGTTTACACACTGATGCGAGCGAAGGGAAGCAATGCAGGGGGTCGCTTGCAGCTCGCTCGCCTACCGCGGCCGGCGGAAGCGAACCGCATCCGCATATCTGCAACTTGTCATCTTCGAAGTTGAAGTATGTGAATGAACGCGCGGGAGGTTGGTCCCGCGCGTCGAGCAAAATTGTAATGTTTTTACCCATTTTTCAACCACCTATCGGCTAGTGGCTATCGGCGCTCGGTGGTTAGAAGGAGGAAGGCACGCAGGCCTTCTTTCGGTGTGATTTGAGGGTTTCGTGTACTTTTCGTCGATATCTTTTGGGATTTGCTTCCCCTTTCCGCTGTCGTGTTTATGGCAGGGGTATCGGTTGGGAGATTCTCCCCCCCCCCTCCCCCTCAGCCGTTTGGGAGTGCAGCGGACAGAGGCGACTTTCGTTTCGGGGCACAACGGCAACAACACCGGTGCACAACGTCGTCCACCTGAACGTCCGCGTGCAGCACGACAATCAGTGCAGTGAAGGCGAGGGAGGAGCGGATGGTGGTGTGTGTGTGCGAGGACAGGAAGCAGTTAAAAATAACGATTAAAATGGAAGCTACAAATTAGAGTAAATACGAGCCTGTCATCGGAACGCGATCGTTCATTCATTAATGGCGGGGATGGGAGAAAAGAGAGAGAGAGAGAGAGAAACAAAACGGGACAACGAAAGCGACGAACCCCTCCGCGGTCGTAGGATGATTTCTTTCTCTCCCGAACCGAATCCCTTTGGGGGTTCGAAATCGCGCGAAACCGAGATGACAGATGTGTCACTCGGCTTTCCGGGAGGAGAGCGTGTTGCGGGAGAAGCTGGGAAGGCATACTATGGAAGGTGGAAATGCGACAAAATACGATCCCTTCGGGCGGTTTTTGAGGTCTTGACGGGGCTGTTGGACTTGCTTTCGAATCGTCGCTCGCAAGAATTACTCGAAATTAATCGTTTCGTGAGTGTGTTGTGTTTGAAAGGGCAAGGAAGAAGAAGGGAGGAGCTGAAGTTTGAAGCTTTTTTTCCTCCATCTCATGTGTGCGGTGGTTGGGATGTTTCTGAACCCGTACAGGGTGTAAAAATGGGTGGTCCAATTCGATATGGCAAAGGTATTTATCATTGTTGATATGTCCTTTTGCGGGCATCGGGGGGCGCCTACGACGGCGACGACGACGCTGTGGTGGTCATGCAAATGTTGCATCATTTGGGCTGGAGGATGTTTCTCGTTTTTTTGTGTTGCTCGCTCACACACACACACATACGAAATGTTTGTTCCCTTGTATGGTTTATTGATTGTCATTGCTTCCGATCCCGATCTGATGAGAGGGTTTTTGGAGCATGTTTTTTTTTGGTTTGGTGACTGTTGTGAAAATGCGTTTTCCCCCGAGGGAAGGATGGATGAAATTATTTATGCATTTTTAAAAGCTCTCCATTTTAGGTGGCTGGAGGTGTTTCTTTTTTGGGGTATTTTCTGAGCATAAGAAAAGCAATTTTTCAATTGATTATTTGACACAAAATTTATAGCCGTCATGTTCATGGACTTTGGCCCTTTTTCATGGTTTATTTCGCATTAATGGTTTTTTGATTAATTTTCATTTGTCTGTATTTAATACTACTCTTCCTTTAAATACCTCCTTTATTTAATACCTCCTTTTCTTTACTACTCTTTGAACTAACAAAAAAGATCCGCCTCAACGTGAAAATAATATTCCACCCACTGGTTTCGCGTTTTTCTACCTCACATTCCCATTTTTCATCATGCGCGCAAACTGCTTTTTCACCCTTTCATTGCTGCAGGGGAACCAATCGCTTGTGCACTTCCACTTACTTATCATTGCCCACTTCTGCTGCCCACGATTGCCTTCCCTTGCAATGCAATGAGCCGTAAATCTGTCAAACAACATGCCACCGGTCCAACGGCAGCGTGCGGAAGCGCGAGATACAAGCGCATTAAAATAAAGAGAGGTCGCACTCCTCCCCCGGGCTGCGGGCTGAACTCCACACACGATCGAAATCGCAGCCCCTCGCACAAACAAATCTCTAATCTTGGTGCTGCCGGTGCTGCTGCTGCTGCTGCGGTGGCTGTTGCAGGACTCCCAACCCCGACAGTGTTGTACTAGCACCGGGAATTAAAAATTATTCTCGCATAATTTCGCAAAACGGAACAGCGTTGGGCGTCGGTCGGTTGGGTAGCTTCCAGCTTCTTGCGAAAGTGTATTGGGGGTATCATTTATGGTGCATCTGCCTTTGGAGCGGTTGCGGTTGCCACAAGATCAAACCAATTTCCCCTGTGCAACAAAAAAAAAACCCCGTGTGCTGGCATCTGGCAGCACGGTATGCCCCGAGAGTATGTACGAGATCGGTGCGATTGTTGAAAATCGTTCAGAAGGGAAGCACGCTCGGAGCAGCTCTCGGTGTCGAGATGGAATTAGATTTTTTGCTGTTGTTGTTGCTGCTTTGCTTCGCTTTCAGGTCAGGGTCTTCTTGACCACGTTTTTCGCCTTATGGGGAGCGCAGCGGGCTGGAGTTAGCCACGCCTGATCTTTAGTGCTTTAAGGAAGGGGTTGGAAGATGAATCCTCATGATTTGTGGCTGAGAGCTTAGGGCAAAGTTGAAGCGAAGAAAAAATGTTGATGAGCTTTATACCATAAGCATCTTCTTCGTTTTTAAGGGATATTGTGTGAAGGTTGCTTCAGATGTACAGTAACATAAAGCCGCGTTCTTAAAAACAACTTCAAAATATTGACAACCTGTTTGGAATTTCGTCGTGCGGTTTTGATAGTTCCAGAAACAGAATTTGATCCTCATCTAATGCGTCGCCTTCTCTCATCTTTGCTCTCGCAAGTGACACTTTGTTGTCACGCTGAAACCTGACCTCCAGAAGAACCAGCAAAACAGGGAAGATCAAAGCTAAAATGTAAAACTTATTCCCCAAAAAAAAAAAACACCAACCCACCGCTTCACTATCGACCCATCCGTTCCAGTCAATCAAAAGACACGACCCGGAGCACGAAACCTCATCCGTGTGTCCCGGGATGGACGGATTGGCGGGAGATATCTAAATCTATCTCAAAACCTCAAACCACTACCACCGTGCCTCGGAAACTGGTGTGTCAATTTTTTGGACCCCTGGCTTTTGTCGACGAAGCCACCCTTCATTCATTGATTGATGCGTCCTTCGGCTTTCTGTGTTTCATATATTTGTGACAGCGCGGGAGATCATCTTGCGCGGCACTTGAACCGAACTGTCAACCGGGCTGTCGAAAACCGGTGATAGAGAGAGAGAGAGACTAGGCCCGCGGGAGAAAGGAAGGTGGAGGTTGATTAGGTCTCCAAAGTTGCCCACCGCAACCTTTCCCCCCCGTTGGATGAACCCACCTAGACTCGAGCAAGAAACCCACGCGTAAAGTCACACGATTGAAATGACGGTTCAATGTTTTGTCAACCTTACCTTACTTGTTTCGGTGTTCTGTGTTCCGTTCCTAAACTCGTCACGGGGAACTGGCGGTGTTTCGGTTTGCGGCAACAGGTTTTGGGGATTTGGAAGCGCACAACCGGCCGGGACACCGAATGGGATGAAGGAAGATGAAGCAAGGCAGCAGGATCCGGACTGCGGCCTGATCCCTCCGAACGAAAAATCGTCCCCAAGGTTTGGATAGTGGCGTATTTATATTTGCGCCCTTGCCGATTTTTGGCGGCAGATGATGATTAGTGTCGGTTGGCCTTCAGAGGCTTGTTCCATTCCGGTGTGGATCGAGATCTTTTGAGTGCGTAATCCGAGCGCGATGAAACGGACGATGCCTGCGCACGGGGGGAGCGGTGGAGAAAGAAAAAAATGGAAAAGAACATTCAAATAAAGCAACGAGGAAGGTTTGATGGCATTAGAGTGTGCGTGTGTGTGTGTTTTGCTCTGGCTGAGGTGATTAATTAATAATGTTGAGGCGCGACGCGTTAGTTTTTCCCATCACTTCTACTATCGACCCACCTACAGTGGTACAAGCAAAAAGTGTAAGCAAAGTGTCGTTTTTGTTTCTTCTTCTTGTGTCTTAGATCCAACATCTCGAACGCTCTTCCTCTTCATCGCTTGCTCGTTTGCTTGCCATACCGGGGTAACTTCATGGCTATTCATGGTTGGATGATTGCGCCGGTTGGATCAGGTTCGACCGGATGTTGAAGCTTTTAGATTTGATTGATTTCGTCATCTGCAGGCTTCGACATCGTCCAACGCGAAACGCCCGCCTCGGTGTGTATCGAGTTAGATACGGCCGAGAGGATAAGTTTGTTTTCGCGTGGCGTAGAGTAGAGGGATTGGAAACTTGGAAACGGATTACGTTTGAGGAGTAAGGTGAAAGAAAGTTCACCATATCACGCCCTTGGCCACTCATGTGGGTTAATCCGGCCGAAGTGTTGCAGGCGGCTTGCAGGACCAAAGCGTTACATCATCGCACTATAAGTCGATTAGGATCGGTCAGATTTGCAAAAACTGAACGTGATAAACCGGCTGCAGGTTTTAGGGGCGGTTGAGTAACGATGTTTGCTTGAATTTTTGTTTCAAATGATCAAGAAATCATTTTTATTAGCTGTTTCCTGGTCACGGCACCAAAACATGTATAGAGAATTGTTTATCTCTTGTGTCAAATCAAATGATAAACTTGACTTTTTCAATATTTAGCGATACATTTTTTCTTTTTACAAAGCATTCCAATACGAAGCTGATTGCAATAAACGCCTTCTTGCTCAACTCTCCCCTTATTATGCGACAGTTTTTTTTACCTCGCGCAACTGCATTCCAACCGTCTAATGTTGTGCAAAATCTATGCTCTTTTTGCACAATACAAGTGCAAACACACATGCCGCGCAAAACCGCTCCATCCAAAACAGATGCATCCGATGAGTTCGATAAAGCGTGGGAGCTAGCCAAGCCATCATTGCAGCTTTCATCGCGCTGCAGCCCTAGAACAACAACAAGCCCCTAGTCGTCGTCGTCGTCCCCGCCGGTTTTGCAAAGGTGTAAAATATGCGCCAACGGATTGAGCGCGACCGGTTGGAAAATTACCCGCCGAAACAATCAGCCATTGTTTTCGGGATGGAATGGTGGCAAGACGCGAGACGGTTGACTGCGAAATAATATTTGATCTACTCATTAGCATACCCTCGTCGGCTTGTAGGCAGGCAGAATCGCATGGGAATCGCACATTGCACATTGCGTGCACATTCGATGAGCGATGAAGAAACCGTTTTGTACAAATTATGCTCAGAAACCACCACGGGTTCTCCCTTTCGTTGCAGCTCGTCGTTCGGTAAATGGGCAACATTGTGTCGTTGGGCGATCTGTTTTAAATAGCTGCACTAGTTTTCTGTCGCCCGACGATGTGGGGGGGGGGGGGGAACAGTTTGAGACGGTGCAAGACAGCGAACATGGACCACCTTGATGGAGGTTTTTGGTGTTGCTGAGGTATGTTCTGTCCCGATGAGGAGCAAGCAGCAACACACATTCCACCGGGTGAGGAAGATTGTAAAAGATAATTGATACATGAACGGATTGAGCGGATGAAGCAGCCTGCAGGGGATGAAGGGGGACCGTTTTGCAATCGCTCTACCCCTTTCGACTGGAGGCAGGCTGGATCGACAACATATTTTGGTGGATTGAAAATGTGTACGCCAAAGGATGGGAAAACATATTTGCATACACGAGTGGGAGCGAAACCGACAGTTGCACAACCGGGTCAATAAAATAAAATGCAAGCGCAGCGAGCGAAAACATACAAACCGAGACAGAGCAATCGAATTCCTGCACAACGGTTGTCATTCACGCGGTGGAAGCTTGTATTTTCGGGTCAAGCAAAGCATGTTAAACAAATTATTAGCTTCAAACCGTGAGGAGTTCAATAACCACAGCCACCAAAAACGGGCAAAAGAGCCAATTATTTGCACTCTCTATCAGTAGCCGCGCACGCCATGCCGCGACGACAGCCTGGTGCCGACTGCTATGCCCGATAGCGAAGGCAAGCGACGAACCCCATTTGCACTGCCGGCTGGCGAGGGTTAGGCTTCTTCCTCGGCTTCTGCCTTTGAAGCAATCAATCAATCAATCAATCAAATGCGAGTTTACTCCACAGTTAGACTGTCCTGCCCCTCCCCTCTGCTGGAGCACCATACGGTTCAAACTGATTGTTGCCACCCCAGCCGCCAATCGCCGCCGAAGGGAAGCTCGGCGCAAAGCCATGCAAAATGCACCGTGAAAGCTTCAAACCCACCACCGCCAAATGCTCCAAATCACCTGCCTGCGCTGGCGGGCCCGGGAGAATCGCGTTTCTACAATTTCGCGATACAGCTCCGGAGCAGTTTTGGAGGAGAAGGGAGGTTAGAAGGCGCACCGAATCGGTTGGCGACAACCGTCTTTCCCTTTTTGCTACGGTGATATAATTTAATAACGCGCAGTTTTATGAGTTTGTTTGCCGTTGAGGGTGCCCTCCCTGGAGTGGGGAGATGATGGGGAGCAGTGGGCACTAATTATGATTTATGTATGTGGCCCACCACCCTACCGGTGGTCTGCTTTCAGCGTCACCGGTCTGGATGGACGTGCATGGGTTGGGTTTGGGCGCCGCTTTTTTTGCCTTATTCCCTCCCCGGTCAACTCTGCAATATTGCGAAACGTCAAACCGATCCATCCGGGTTCGGGGGGGAGATCCAGGGTGGTGTTCGGAGAAAGAAAGGGTGGACCACCTGATGCACACCTCCCACCGGTTGGAGACACTTTTTTTATGCACTCACGGCTCACGGCGGGACACTTTGGGCGGCGGGTTTGGGCCCCTAGCGGCGGAGCAGAACGGAGACATATAGAGTAATGAGTCGGTCTGCGTGTGTGTGTAATGTTTGCTCTCGATTTGCTTGAAACTGGTTGTTACCCCGTTTCTAACGAGAAGGTGATATAAAATTACGAGTTTTTAATTTTACGACAAGCGTTTAGAAGCGTGCTTTAATTGTAATGAGCATTCCAAGGAGTTGGCTGGCTGGCTGGGTGGAATGTGGCCGTGGTTCACATTACATCGTCTTTAATTGTAATTGCAAAGCATACAGAACTTGTACCAAACTTGAGTAAAAAAATCCCTTTATATTTAACATTATTGTTGAGGGAAGAATCATGAAAGACTTAAATGAACAAAAAGCGACTAAAATCCGAAGTTATGTAATATCATTTTAAATCCTCTCGATTAACCTTGAAAACCCATCGAATATTGAAGGTTCCCACGGTTCATCTTCGTTTTCGGGGGTTCACCATTCACCAAAAAAAAAAAAAAACGAAAATCCGCTGAAACAAAACAGAACTCCATTGTAACCGACATCGAACCGGTACGGGGCCAAAAAAAAGTTGACAAAATTTGCATAGTGTCAACAATTAATCATAAATTAATTCACTTCCCTTTTGCCCCTTGCCTCCGTATCGTTTAATCGCATAGCGTGGAATCAGCGCCGTGGTTTTTCTATCTCTCTCTCGTTCGGGAAGGTGTTAATAAAATCGTTCACCACCGCACCCGCACACATTCTGCCCTTCGGGGGGGCAGATTAAACGATGCCTCAAAACCCGGTAGCCAGAGCGCAAACTTCGCACGCGGGTGTGATGTTGTGACGGGAACGGCGAGATGCAACCGAAAGGGGTTTAGCGAATGCACCCGGTGGCAGCTCATCTCTTCAAACAACGACGTGAACCACGGTGTACCACAATCGCCCGGCCAGGCCGGAGTATTTTTTGGTCAATTATAAGTTTATTATTTTAATTCGGTGGCCCGGTCCGGATCGGTGCGGAAATGACACCTCAATAAACTGCGCGCACGAACGGGGCTCACGAAGGAAGAGCCGCCAAGGGGAGTGCATAATTATCACCTCGAGACTGTTTTTTTTTTTTTGTTCGGAGGGACCGTGAAAGTTTCCTTCTTCAAAGTGCGAAAGATGGCTCATTTATTGCATGCACGCGCGTGTGTTGGTGGATGGTTGAAGCCTATTTCATGCTGGTTTGGGGCACTTAAGCAGTATCCCCGGTGCGACTCATCTCGCGACCGAAGAGGATGGGCTAGGTTGAAGTCAAATAATGTGAACCCATCACCCTCGATGGACCCCTGTGGTGTGGGGCTGTGTGTCTGTGTGTGTATCTGAGGGGACAGATTAAGTGGTACAGGTTACTGCTGAAACTGATGCTTTATTCTTTCTTTTTTACAGGCAACACCAAAGCGGGCGAAGTGCACGTTGGGTGTCGGTAAGAATGAGCATTTTGAGCTAAAACATTCGCCCCGCGATGATGCTCTGATGGCGATGAAAATGACGATGATGAGGATCGTCAAGTCATGCTCACCCCCCAAAAGTATGCGGTGTATGCGGGTCGGTCAGTTTTACGAGCGCGAATTTTGCCAGCTTGTTGCGCCCGCGAGCTTTTGTGCTGCGCGTACTGACATTACGTCCAATAAACGAGCGATGATGAGCGCGTGAGGTAAAATGCAATAAGAGCATTAAAAATGCTTAAGAGGGTTATTATTTTTTTTTTTTTTGGGAAGCCACAAGGATGTCAGTTTCGGCAATGAGGTGTTCTAAACGTTCTTATTAGTTGGTAATGGGGATGTACTTGTACAATAAGCACCACGCAAAGGGCATGGCGTTTCTGTTTTATTGCATACGGAACAACGGCGAGTGACGGTGACCTTCTGCGTGTTTGCTCTGCGTAGGCAGGCCAGCTACGCGGATGGACCATCTATCGCGCCCGTAGGTCCGTAGGATTTGCGAAGCCGCCTGCTTGCTCTGGTGGAGAAAAAGTGGAGTTCCGCTCCGGTATTGGTAATAAAGTTTTATGAAAGCCAACAAATGATGACATTTATGGCGGTGGTTTAACATGCGTTTAGGACGGGGGATTTTCGCACCGAGTGCAGGATTTTGATGCGGCTTTGTCTGCCTAGCTGTCTGTCTGTCGGCCGCTAGATCAGAACCTTGGCTTTAATTGAGGGTGTTAGCAAGCGGAGAGGCTGCATGGTTTCGTGCCTATTTCACAACTTATTGGTACTGTACTGGCAAACTCTTCTTCCTTGGTTCGCCATTAATTTGATACCATTTCTCCTTCTTTACAGTTACTCGCAAACGATTATATGCAAATGGGAAACTAATACCAGACACGCACGCACGGCAACTATTGCTCTTTCTTCGCTCCTCGGGACGACACCTTCGACACTGGCGTTTGCGATGAAGTTATGATACGTTTGTGTACCTCCCCTAATTTTCAACTCCTACCCACTTTGGGGTTAGAAGACAAGCTCTGTATCGTGTCTATGACGCGTCATATCATAGACACGGTGCATGAATCCTCCTCCCTTTTACCGCACCGCGTAATGAAGATATGCAACAAAGCGTCTAGTCTTATGTGTGCTGCGTCTTCGGCTGTTGCCCTTTTTTTTGTACCCACGTTACTATGGGCGTACCGAGCCAAACCCTCCCTCGCGGGCACCGCACCGGATGCATCTCGAAATAAAAGAGACGCTCGGGGCTTTATTAATAGTCACCGTTTGAACCGAAGCGCGAAGGATACGACGTTCACGCGATCGGTTTCCGCATACATGGCATGTCGCATGGCACGAAAAAAAGGGGTGTGTGTGTGTTCGATCGACAGGGCATGCCGGCACGGGGATGACAAATTTATCCACATTGTTTTATGATCCATCCATCCGTCCGCAATGGCGCAATGAGCGTGCGACTATTATCGTCACGAATCGAGCTGTGTGTTTGCGTAGATTGAGCAAACAGAAACCCCGCACAACGAATATCAATCAATTTCCTTGTTGTGTTTTTGTGTACCTCATCGTACCCCGCCTCATTCCACTGCGAGAAAATCATGAAGCGCACCGAGCAGGAAACTCCTCCGCTCCGATGCGCGCATCAATTTTCATCGATGTGCGCCTCGCGATGCTGTAAATTGCTTTTATTTTCGATAGAAACAGGCAACACCTCCGCCAATAGTATTTCTGTTGCTGTCGTTGTAATTATGCGTTCTTTCGCCCCAAGATGCACAAGAGAAAGTAAGGCTGTGACTGTCGCAAAAGGTCAATCGCGCGCGCCAGCACTAGTCCGTGCTGATAGTGTGGCTGCAGGTCACACAAAGGTAATGGAGGTAACGTTTGATTGAGTTTTTCTCACCTGGAGTCGTTGTGTAGAAAGGTTTTTTTTTGTCTTTTTCGGGAGATGTGGAGGAGTGTCTCTTCTATACATTGTTAAGGGGCCAAACCAAAAGCTGCGCCACGGTACAGCCTCTTAATTTTTCGTAACCAGCCTTCGTAGCCGCTCGTCATGTGATGTGTTGTTATAAGGCGGAAAGCGAACCAAAGCAAAAAAATGCTTCGAACAGTACAATTGATATTCAGCAAAAATCAATTCCCACGAGTTTCTCATCAAAAAGGCATCGCGCTGGTAGGTGACGAAGTAAAACAGTCACAATAAATAAATTCGCAACGATTGGTTGGGGACCGCCGATGGGTACGGATATGTAACCTCATAATAATCGATTATCTTGGGATGGTGCGCGGGCATTTGTTGAATGTTGCGGAGTGAAAGATGGAGGAAAAAAATGCACCAAAAAGAACCTCTTTTGCACAAATTCCTTTCTGTCAATTTGTCGGTTAAATCGCAACAAAAAAAGGGGGCTAAAAAGTATATTTTATTGGCATACATATAAATATGAGTGCTTACCCACCCGAATGCAGGCGAGAATAAATACACACTCTCAACAAGCCTGTCAGCCTGTTCGAGCGGGACATGTAGTGCTTCACTTAACGCAGCCGAAAATGTCCCAGCTGGACCTCCCTCCCCGCTGATCTGATGATGCATCGCCACTCTGTTGACCACCAAAGGGGCTGTACACATCGTGTGGGAAAAAGTATAAAACTTCATCGCTCATAAACGGATTCTCAGCCCCCTTCAAAACAACAATTTAGCGACACAACCATAGAGATACGCAAATTGAGCAAATCGTTGTGCTTGATGCGCTCGCCGTTTGGAGGAAAAGAAGGAAGCCGAAATTTAAACTCCATGACCACCGTAGACGCGGCCCGACCCCGACCGTGTCGGTAAGGTCAAGCTGCGTCCGGAATGTACGTACAATATAAAGTCCACCTAACCTTGCGCGAATTTGCTGCTGCTGTCGCGGTGAGAAACGGAAAGTAATAAGCCGCGCACATGGGGGATTGATGTGCCAGAATGTCCGGGCCAAACCCATCCCGAAATTGTACGAGATATCCCCCCTCCCTCGCGGTAATAGAGGAAGCCACTACAGAAACCATGTTCAAAATGGCATGATGAGGCAGCTGTTGCCACCGCCAAACTACAGCTAGAAGGGGCCGCACCCTTGTTGAAAAGACAAAAAAAAAACCCGATGCCGACCCCCTTTGGTTTGGGTTTTGGGGTGTGTTTTTGCGGTTGGTCCTCGAGGTCCGGAGCGGTGTCTTACGCGGAGATGTCGAGCCGTCCGACTGATGAGGTGATGAACTTAGACACCCACGCACGACGACCGTCCAAAACGCCGATCGACATTAAACGATGCGAACGAAGCCCAAGGAAAGCGCAGAAGTGGTCAGCGAGCGTGTCTTTCACTCTCGCGCCTGTTACCTAACGATACCTTGCTCCGGTTGTCGTCCAAATTCTTGACATCCCCACCACCAGCTGACGTTGCCAGCTTGGGCCAAGCCCAAGCAAGACTCATGCATTCGAGCTGGCGCTGGCAGGCAGCAGGTCAATCAGCCATGAAACATCCCCCTGGTATGACCTCTTCACGCGAGTTGGCGAGCGACATTTGATTAAATTAACACCGTATCGGGGCCACCTCCGGACGAGACTCCTCGGCACAGCGGCACACTCATTTGGGATGGCCCACGATGGCCCTTTTTTACCTTGCCAGTTGGCGGTGACTCCCCAACCACAGTGACACGATCGGTCACGATTGCGGGACCTGCACCTGGTGCCCGCTCGGTCTGTGCGCTGGCCTGGAATGTTGTTACGGTTCTCGCGTTTTTTTTGTGTGTGTGCAAAATTAAGCAGACCTCAAGGGAGGAGATACCAACCACGGCCCCCGACTTTTGATAGCTAGCGTGTACGTGTGTGAGGGTCAGTCATACGTCGCCTCTGAACCATGGACAGACACCATCGCGCTGAAGCGTGCACTCGCGTGGACTCACCGGTGTATGGGCAAAATAGGGCTAGGCACCGGGTCTCAAATGAACTGCGGCGATTTACATTAACATATTTGCCTCCTCGCTGTATCGCGACGGGTGTTGTTGCGCTTGTTTTTTTGCTCTTTGCCTTTATCTTACTGTGGTGCACCAAATCCTGCACCTAATGGGTGGCACCACACTAGAGGGGGGAACTACAAGAAGCCGTTTGAACATCGGTGTGGGGCTGCGCCAAAGGCTCGTCCAGGAGTTTCACGAGCATTGGCAGTGGCCACAGTAGCCAGCCAGGGCGTATAAGTAGCGCACACACCACACACCAATAGCGTACGGGCGCGAGCGCGTTCATCAATCAAAGGTGGGCAAGACGGGGAAAAAATCATTTACTTACAAACACACACACACACACACATACACTAGCTGCCACTTGAAAGTAAGCTTGAAGCTACTTGGAACTTCTGTCTCTAAAAGCTACTTTTGAAGAAAAAAAAAACTCCTCCCGTGAGCAGAAATGTGTGAGAGGTGTATTAGGTGCGTTTTTACTTTTCGGCATGTAACCGTAGGCACACGTTATCTAAATTGAATAAAACGATACATTCCTCATCCTCCGCGTAAGGTCTGAAGGCAAAGGAAAGAAGAGGAAGAAGAAGGTAGAGCGAAAAAAAATAACCCCGACCGAAACACCTAAACTGGTCCACTCACATTCCAAGCAGCACGGACCGCAACCGCCTTTGGACGACTAAGACGACTCGCACCGACGGATCGGATTGTAAAAAAACAAATGCTCCCCAGCCAGTGCTGCTCCAGTGCCCGTTCGATATGTGTACTGGCCGGGTGAGTTCGTGCAGCGGAAGGTAACCTCGGGATGGTGGATTTTTTGTGTGTGTATGTTGCTGTGTGTTGTTCGTGCACAGATAGGGGCGGCTGCTGCTGCTGCTGCTGGAGACTCCAGAGCGCTAAGTAAGTCCTCGCTGGCAGACGCGTTTAGTTGGGGCAACGTTGGGAGTGAATATTAGAATGTAAGATGGATTTTTTGCTTCTGTTGTTGTTGTTCGTTGGCTGGAGCTGGTTCAGTTTCGGGGCGCTTCTGTTTTGTTGGGGTTGCGGGCCTTCAAATGCGCTCTGTCGCGCACTGGGCGTCATAATTTTAAGAGCTCGGGCATGTCATTTTAAGAGCCATTTAGGCGTATATGCGTCTGTAAAAACTGCAGAAGCCTTGAATGATAAATCTTTGCATATTAGGGAAGGGTGAGTTGTTGTGTTCTTTTACTCTTCTACTTCTTCTTCGTCTCCTTGTCCAGCCTCTTCCCTCGAGAATGTGGAGTAAAAACTGTAGTTAATGGGGAGCCGCTAGTGTTTGTAGAGATGTGTCGAAACACTGGTCGATTGTAGTTGTTGAACTCCAGCATATATTCTGAGAATTGAAGGTCCCTAACTAGGTGTCGAAGTATCAATTAAAGCCTTGGCTGGTTTGGACACTTTCAATTTTATTTGTAATAAGTTATTCAACATGAGATAAACTATCAGAGAATTAGACTTATTCCATCAGTTCTTACTGTCTTACTGATCTTACTGTGAATATATTTTCAATGGACTTAATATCAATTCAGAAGTTGAAGTATTACATCCTCTTTCATCAACTCCTTTACAATAGCGGTTTTATTAAGCCTAATGAAAACTATAAATATTCTCACAACTTACAAAACCAATACGGCTTCAGTGAGTACAAGGGCTCCAATCTGTGCCCGTCGTCCTAAATCATGACCGTGAGGTCCTACACGCTGCCACAAGAAGCTGATAAATATGATAGTAATATATTGAAATGCATTCGCCACGGTGGTAGAGGTCAGCTTTGCGCCTTTGGGGTCGAGATTTTACCAGTAATCTCCTCCGATCCCTTTTCCCTCGTTCGCCGTACCTCCCGCGGTTTGGCGTCATCCGAGTACCCAGCAGCGTCTGAAATAAATTCACTAATCGGCCCACCACACAACACCGGCGTGCCTCCGCCCTAGGCACCCGTTGCTGGTGTGGCTCGCTGTTTGTTGGCTCGCTTACTCGCACGGAAGGGCTGGAATTTCATCGATGATCCATGCTCCGGCGTCCCTAGGACCGCTCGCGGGCGATAGTTCGCAAGCATCGCAAAACGGTGACCGGCGGGAGACTATCGGTGCGGTATGCACGGAACCCAATTAATGGGCAAATTCCTACCGTTTCGCTACGCGGCCAACGGTTTAGGGCTCCGGCCCTCGTCGCTGTGGCCTCGTGCATGATTGAATGGGAGATAATTTGTAACGATATTGTGAAATGGCCAGCAAACGGTGGTGGTGGTGGTGGCTTCTGGCACTTTGTTTGGGGGGGTTTTTGCTACGGGGAAAAGAGCACGTTTCACCCGTGCCATCAGAGTTTTGAATCATTTGCGTGCACATCACATCGTGGGTTTGCTATTTTTGATTGAAAAAAACAAAAAAATGTCGCCTACTTTCTCGCAAAGCATACCGAAGTGTGTTGCTGATCAAAAAATGTGTCTTTTTGCCTATTCCAGCTACTGAAAGGGGCAAAACCAGATTCATTGTGGGTGGTCAGCAGGACATTCAGGGGTAGAAGATGCTAGTCTGTGGATGTGCATGGAAACCATACCGACGGAATTCATCTGATAATCGGCTACCCGAACTGCATTAATGCCCTCCTGCTGCGCGAGAGGAGACAAGATGTTGCTACGCTCGTTTTCATTGAGCCATTTTGTGGTGCGATTGCATCATGCAATGCGCATACTACATGCAGCTGGGGACGATTTAGTGGATCGGTTGCATGCAAAACCACTCGCATGCAGAGGCGAGAGTCCCCGGGCGATCGATTGCGATCTTGCCTACATTAGCGGATGCAAATTTGGAAGAAATGATGCAGCAAATATTGCACCGGCTGCCGGTGCTGTATGCAAACATTTCCAGCGCGCAAACACGGCATTAGCAAGGGATGTGCGAGACGACACACAGCACGGGGAATGCATAACACGGTTCGTGTGGTACTGGATTTAAAAATCATCATAATGAACTGTTCGTTTCTTCGTCCATCGTTGAAGTCGTTCGTCTGTGGATGTTCGTTGCTTTGCGAGCGAATGGCTTTTTGTCTGCTTGTTGCGAGGAGTGATAACCATTAGTAAGGTTGTTAGGCCATTGTTAGCTGAGAGGCTTACAGGGTACGTATTTGGAGCTTCGCGAGATAGCATCGTATTTTTGTGCAACGTGGAAAGCATAGAGAAACATTAGACAGAGTGATATCCGAAAGAGATGGTTTCTTTTAAATTCAAATGATTGTTTCCTGTCCAAACATGTGTTGGTATTGAGCGAAGGAAATGCTTTCGTGTCTCATTCTCTCTACCTTTCCTTCCTATCCCACCAATCCAGTCAAGGAACCATAATTTGTAGCTAAATTAAGTATGCTTATAATAAATTAATACGTTAAAC
Organism: Anopheles merus; assembly: GCF_017562075.2. NCBI lineage: Eukaryota > Metazoa > Arthropoda > Insecta > Diptera > Culicidae > Anopheles > Anopheles merus. Next base: position 7,268,507 of record NC_054084.1, read on the forward strand.
ATGCGCGCGCGTATGCAGATACACACAGTGCTATCACCAGCCGGAACAAATGGCGAAGCACCAAATGAACACAGCAAACAAATGGAACTGTTTGCTATTGATAGAAAACAACCGCGCGACTGCGGGATCATTATGCCTTTTAAAGTTTGCGTACGCATTCGCCCTGGCGCTCACGAATCGCAGAGGCAGAGGCACAGAACGCACTCCGAAGGCTCCTTGTCACACAACGGGGACACAACAGGGAGGGCTGTCTGTGGAGATAATAGCTAAGACCGCACCGGTACCGACCTCACCACACCGTTGCTATGGAAAGGATGGATTTAAATACAATGCACCGCGCCATGTGTGCGCCAATGCAAACGGGATGCAGGCGCACGGAGACGACGCGTAATTAGACGTCTCGCAGCTTTTTGTTCCGAATAGAGACATCCATTAGCGAGAGAGACACAAGGCAACGGCAACGTCTATCGGTAAGTGCCATCGGGAGATGCCGGTGGTGAGGTTGTGTAACGAGGATGTATCGATCTGGTTGTTGTCGTTGCCGATGTTCGATGTCGAGCGGAATGCGTAGCGCGATGATCTCAATCGTTAGCCGGGGAAGCGGGAGAAATCGAGACCGTTTAATTGAGCAGGCTCGATACAATGTGTTCGCCGGCTTAGTGCGTAGACATTGGCGATAGAAAGGTATGTAGGTTATTTAGAGCAATTACTCTGAGCATTGTAACAGAACTGAATTAATCAAGCTTTTGCATGTAAAGTCCATCATTCAACAGTTTATTTGAATTGCATGAAAAACTAAAGACAAATTTTCTAAGAAGTCATCCTCCAAACACCTTTTTTGTTACTGCTGCTGCTGCTTCTGCTGCTGCTAGGCTCATCTCACAAACAATCAATTTTCCCACCGCCATCAAACGCCACGATGATAATCTCACGAACGGATCAGCAAACCTTGTGATCATCTTCACTGAGCTTTCTTCCGGAGCAAAACCAACCGATCGGCTTGGTGAAGATCCAATGTTTCCACCTTGTTTGGGGCAAGCGCTAGGCGGTCCGCTACCGAGCACAGGGTTAAGCATTTTCGGCTAAAACATCCATCAAATTGATTACACTTGTGCGGTTGACGAACGGACCGGAATGGGAGGGCGTTTTGGTGAGGCATGTTCAGCAGCCCTGTCATAAAAGCAGGAAGTATCTCTTCAATCAGTGGGCCCTGGGTTTGGAGAAGCCCCCGTGTAGGAGCGTAACCACCGGTGTATGTGGGCTCATCGTTAACTCGATAAAGACTGGATTGTGTGTTGGTTTTTGTTTCTGTTTTCAATTTAGTTTTTGGTTCCCGATTAGTGGCCAAAAAAACACAAGAGGGGTACGAAGCGAGGTGAAGGAGCTACAGTTGACGAGCTAATTCTTCTCTGTTTCTTTGACGAGAGCTAGTTTTGGGTGTTGAAACCGGCTCCATGTGGTGGATAACTAGGTTTTTGGAATGTTTGATGGCGTGTGTTTTTTTTGGCAAGGCGACAAATCATCTTGATTTACCAACCGCTTAATCCGTCCATTTCCCAAGGCTGGCAACATTCGAGCGAGGTGGAAGGGAACGCCACATTCGCATCTAATAAAAACTAACCCACCCCACCCATCCCAATACAAAGGCTCACACTGGGCATAGCAGTTCAGATATTAAATTAAAGATAAGTTGATTGATTAGCCAGATGATCCGTGCGTTCGGCGATCAATCGGTCTCGATCACACACAGCCACACCGGGGATGTGGCTCCATGCGCTCGCCTGGGTGCGGTCTCCAAGCACACACACACACACACACGCACGATAAATCAAATTGCAGTACCTAACCCCGTCTCCCAGGGAATGTCCGAAACAGGAGATACGTCGTGCGGTTTGTAACCCGTGTGCGTTCGTCGCTTGTTCTTTTTTTTTGCGCGCCCGGGCACGTTCGTGCCCCACACTAAAGCTGGTCGATAAAACTAGACCGCCGCGATTCATCCGATCCTCTGCGCTTAAATTGATTAATGGTTTGCAAAGTCTCCGGCGCAATCCCCCAACGGGCACTGAAGGCGCTTTGCCGGAGGTTCCCGCTGGGAGAATGAATTTTGAAACCGTTGTGTGTGTGAGTCGCCCTTTTTTTTGTTTCAAACTTTTCCCCGGCAGATGTTCCTTTCCTTTATAGATCACTCCGTGCAGTGCGTTCTTGTGTCACTGGTGTAGCTTCCTGCCCTTTTCCCGCAGTGGTATCATGTTAATTTGATGGATTTGAGGTTTGCCTGTTTTTTGTGAGTGTCTGAATTGGCCCCATTTTGATAAAAGGTCGAGCGAAATTGTCATCCCAAAAAAAAGTGGAGATACAAATTAACGACGAGGCAGGCTTATGACATAGCAGAGTATTCAATTGCAGACGCAGTAAAAGCTTCCCACCCGTGATGATCGAAGCAAATCATGGCACGATGTAATAATGATGATACCGGATCGGAACAGATCACATTGCATCGGTCGGGTGAGGTTTTGATAGCTTAAAATCTGAGAAATCATCATCAAATTGGAATCGTATGACAGATTTTCAAAACACGATACTCCTCAGCAAAAGGTGAAGAGCGTACAGACGCTCACCAACAACAAAAAAGATGATTGATGTGAAGGAAATTGTGCATTAGAAATCGATGTTTGATCGGTCGAAAGCATCTTCCAGGCACAATCCGATCGTAATTTAATAGGGCCCAATACAATACGCCGTTCAATGCCCCTCACGCCCTGAAAGTATGCAAATGGTCGCTTTGGAGTTTTCTTGAGCAGATGAGGTTGTGTTTTTTTTACGAAGCACCGGAAACGCTTTTTCCTTCGTCGGATGAATATTATCATTTGGGCCGTAAAGTGTGATCAACTTGTCATTTGTTCGTTATTGCAATCACTCGAGCGCTCAATAGCGAGATTCGTGTGCTCATCCGAAACGGTTTCATCGATTTCAGCCTCACGCAAAACCGTTTCCCTTCACGCCCAGCGATTGATTTGGTGGTGGTTTTGTGAAGGCTCTCAAAAAAATGTTGAATCGGTCCCAAATCAATTCCCCGGCAAACGTCGGAGACATGTTCGGTTGGTGAATTTGGAGCAGCACCCGTAGCGACGTAATTCCTACCGCCGCTTAGCGCGGCCTTTCTTCTTTCGCTTGGATTTAATGAATCGAATTTAAAGAGAAAGAAATCCACGTTGCCGCCCTTCATTAAGAATGTGGCCCGAAAAGTCTGAAGCGCATCATGCAACGTTTGTCGCCGTGTGGCTGTCATCCGCAACCGGCCGTTCGCTCGCACCCGTTACGGTCTAACCCGGGGTGGACGAGGGAGGGAGATATATTTTTTTAATGATGACACTTTCGATTCGACTGGATGGCTTCGCTGGATGTTCGATGTACCGTTGTGGTCAGCTGCACTGGTAGACAATGTGCTCATGTGCCCTCGCGTCGATGAAACAGCGAGTGACAAGCGAGTGAGGAAGGTACCCGACATCTACCGAGATTTCTTTTATTGTGTCAGCCCCACTTTTTCCCCCCTCCGTGTGTGGAAGATGTTGCATGTACAAAACGGAAAATTGATTGAAGATCTGGAGTACGAGATGGGCAAGTGTCGCCGCCAGTAGGTCAGCGTGTTACGAAACGTGTGGCGCGAAAATAAAAGTGTGTAAAATTAATGTCACTCATTGTGACCGGGGAGCACGAAACGAGTACATCTGCATAAATGGGTAAAAGTGGTATAAGGCCAGTGGATGAAACTCGCTGATAAGATGTATGGAGCCTGCTGAAGCTCTTCTTTAAAGTATTGGGCATGATGAATCTGAGCTTTTGTTGATATGGATCTGTTTAAACAGTGCATTTATAAAGCTTCATTTCATAAGAAATAGTCATTTGACTTTTGAAAGACACTTTCGGGTAATAACAATTGCAATATGATACGGAACTCAGTCCCTGAATGGAATATGTCTTTTCTGGTATTATTTATTAGCGTATTTAAATTTTGCAAATTATCTACAATATTTTTACTTTTCTATTTGTCTTTCAGTGGATAAAACACAAAAACAGACAATCTAAAATACCAAACACCTTGCTATATAAACCTTGAACGTGTCTCATCCGGTTCGAAGGACCACAAATCGCTACAGCGTTATCTGTAGATCTTTCGGCGCGCTTGAAAAGAGACCTTTCGGAGACACAAATTCGAGCAGCAGAATTAATTTGCGAGACCCGCGCGAATCTTCCTCTCCCGCAGATCGTATCGCAGTCGATAAAAAAGCACCAGCATTTTCGTACCGCAAGGTATTTTCCCATGCCCACGAAATGCCTAACCATCGACCGCACACATTTGTCATCGATACGCGGGGCATCGGGCTAATGAAGCCATCGCGCCGCAAACAAACACTCACGCAGCAAGAACGAGATCATTTAGCTAGCGCGCGCACCGAACCTGCTCGCAACGGGCGGCTCGCTAATAGGTGCTAAATATTTCTCCACCCGAACTCAGGTCCCCCCTCCGTTTGCTCACTCCTTAACACCCCAAAAACTACCCCGATAATTGGTGGTGGGAAAATCGGTTCCGCGCTTTACCGCAGCGCTTATTACCGTGCCCGGGTGATCGATTTTACACTTTACATCAAACAAATCGTGCAACATGGGGCGCGTATCTTGCAGTGCGAAAGAGAGAAGGCGCTTCCGCGTGTTGCCCTTCTGGGTGTGTGTGTGTGTGGATGTGGCAATGAAGAACGGTTTTCGTTTAGTCAACGTCACCTTGTCAGGACCGCCCCATCGTTTCCTGCCCTGGGCCTCCAGTGCGTGCTGAGCTTTGTTGTGAAAATTGAGAAGTTTATGTGAACGCGAACGCGAACCACTCCACAACACCACGTAGAAAGGGCGCCGAGGAACAGCTGCTGCTGCTGCTGTTGCAGAAGCCGGCACTCATTTATCAACATCGTGCGTAATTCGCTTCTGCATTCGATTTTTGCCGATGCGGCATCTTCATCGCCCGGGTTTTCCGGTCCTATAGGGGTGTTTTGTTGTGTTTTTTTGTTGATCTTCTCCCAGCTGAAGCTTCTGCTTTCTTCACTACTTATCCCCCCTCCCAAGCAGAAGCTACCGGAAAAGGGACGATGGGATCGCACGAAAAGGGGCAGCCCCTTTATAAGAAGATTAATTTCCCGCACACAAACCCTCTCTTAAACCGGTCGGCGCAACGGCTCGTTTGTGGCGGCATCGCGAAAAAACAGAGAAGAGAACATTCACAGAAAATGATGCGGATCGTGCTTTTCGGATCGCTGAACATTGAGTGCATTACTGTCGATCGATCGAGGGATTGGAAGCGGAACATTTCACCAAACGAGGGCAGCGGCACATTCGATTTGGAAGACGTTTGGGGCAGAAGATTAATCCCCCAAATCCAACCGCGATCCGAGCGACGGCGGCTTCAATCGCGTTCGATTGGGTCGGTTAGTCCTTCCCTTCTGACAGCTGCCGCGCTGGACAATTTTTGACAGTGCGGAGAAAGTTCGTTCAATCGATTAAGCAACGCTTTTTACGGGGGGGGGGGGGGGGGGGGGGGGGGGAAATGGAAGATCAAGACGATCGCCTGGCGTGCTGTGCTTCATTTGCATCTGCTGTGTACTGCTGTTCGTGCCACAAAGTGGGCTGGAAAATAGTGTCCCCCCCCCCATTACGAGGGCTTCGTTTTCCGTGTCTACTTACCCTCCGGTGCGGCTTGCAAGCATCGTTTGCTCCAGTTCTCATTCGGAGAGAAACCTTTCTTAATCGTGCGTTTAATTGGATTAATTTGAGTCCATCGGATTTGTGCCGACGTGTTGGCACTCTTTCCCAAAACACGGGAAGATGGCGAACCCCGTTCATTATGCCTTGAAGCGTACCGATCGAGCCGTGTATGTTGTGTGTCCGTCCGTGAGCCAAACAACATGATCAACATCGCGCGTCTGTATCTAGTTTCAATTTTTGACTGCCCGTCCAATAGGAAGACACGAAATATGAATCTCCCCTCTTTCGGCTCGCCGAGATGCTCGATAAGGAAATATTAATTGGTGAGCAGGATTATTGTGGGTTCGTAAGGCAATCGTCGAAAAGCGAGCGACACATTCCTACATATCTGTCGCCCAACCTGCCTGGGAGTCATTTGCATAAAATTATGTGGACCAATCGCCAACGAACGCGGACGATAGAAGAGACCAGTTTGCTTCGCTCGGTCGGGCGATGGGTGTAGAGCTTTTCACGGGTGGCTGGTCGCCCGTCTAGGCGTAGGATGCATCAAACGCATTAGTGAACGCTGGAGGAATAGAGCACACACGTACACGATTGGTTCCAACATTCCCCGGGTCCCGTTCCACTAAGCTGAGCAGCAGCTGTAGCGTTTACGCGTTCCACCAATCGTCGTCGTCGTCGTCGTTTCGGTTGATAATAAGTTGATAATAATATTCAATTTTATTCCATCGAGGCTGCGGTTGTGCTTTTTTTTCGGGGTGGGCGAACCAAGACATTGTCGTCTAGGAGCTTCAGTCGGTGCCGAACTCGTAAGCTTGTCGGACGACCGGACCAACATCCACTCACTTGTCCAACGCAGCCGTCCACATAAGCTACTTTCGAGCTACGAGTTCGCTTTCTTATTTCTTCAATCATTATTTGTTATATAAATCGCGATTTGGGGAGGTAAAAAGTTGAACCTGCCAAACAGTTGGAGGAGTAAACGTTCTTCACGTTCGCCTCCCCGAAGACGAGTTTTTCCTTCCCAGTCCCGATTGGTAGGAAACAAAAATGGCACCAATTAGGCGCGCATGGAGTCGAATCAAAATCCAAGCAATTACGCCGCCACCGTCGCTGAAATACAATTCCTTTCAGCGAGGACGAAAACTGTCGTCCATCGCGTTTGCCCGGGGTGGGGCGATGGAATGAAAAGTTGTCACCCGGCACGACCCGTGCCTGTGGTCAAGCGGTGTCCTTTCACCGCGGCGCGCTGCTTTACAAGGAAGTCGGTTTTTCGGTGTCGGAAAAGCGGCAGCAGTGTCGGGAGGGTTTTGAAAGCAAATTTGTGACCGGGAGACTTATTGGAGACGTCGTCCGGATGTTACTGTGGTCTCGGGTTTTTGGACATGGCGTTTTAATTTATCGTCTCCCAAAAGACTGTCCCGAATAGCCGTCGTGGATGCGCAAACTCATTCCCCAAAATGTCCTTGGAGCTTTCGCAAGATTTGTTTCAACTCCAATTATTCTTGCTGAATTTGTTTTGTACAGAGCCAATCGATCCTTTCCATTCATCGTTTTTGTATCCCCCTTCATATTTATCTGCCTTCCAGTGCCTGTTCCAACAATCGGCAGCAGCCAATGCGCATCCCTCACAACCGCCACTTGGCGTACACTTGGCGATCGTGAATCAGTCGCGCAAGCAGAGATAAAAGTTGATGTTAATGCGGCACTGCACCATAAATATATCGGACTGATTGTTGAGCTGAAAGCAAGGGGCGCGAACACAGGGGCGACAGATTCACAGAGAGAAAACAAGTGCGCTCTTGTTTTTTTTTAATGAACCCTTTTTCGATGCGGCTCCCCCTGATAGAGGGAGCCACCGTCAGTGGTCAGCACAACAGGTCCCAAGCGTCACCTTTCACTATCGAAGCAAGGGACCGAATTTTTATGACATTCGAAAGAAAGAGAGAGACAGAGAGTGAAAGAGAGAGAGAAGAAAAGATACTATTCACTCGTTTTGGAGTTGGTATGTGATACGTTTGTGATAGCGCAAAGAAGGAGAAGCTCCTTGCGTGCGTATGTTATGTGCGCTGTGAAACACTGTCTCTACCCACGGCCTCCGATGTTGATAAACGGAACGGAGGGAAGTAAAGAGCGAAAGAGAAGGAAGCAAGGGAGATGTAAAGTGAAAAACAAAAAACGCCAACTTGATCGATATAAAGGATGGACACGACACTCACACACCACGGACTGCTGGCCCTGATCGAGAGCAGATCGGGCGAAAGCGGACGATCCTCCTAAAGCTGCCTCCGAAGGTGAGTGAAAGAGGTGCGCGATTGGCGGTGCGAAAGTGAACCAAGCTGTGTCTTGAACATCTTGGACGGCAAACGAATAAGAAGCAAGCAAAAAAAAAAACCAGAGCCAAATGAAACGAGAGCACACACATTCACTTGTTCGCGCAAAAAAAACCCACCACGCATCGGCGTAGGTCCCGCGGTTGATGTCCGGTTGCGCCATGTCGCCGTTCCTGCTGCTGACGCGTAAATTCAAATCAAAAAGTGCGCAACTCCGGATCCACTTTTGCAGCCGCGAGCTGATCGCGTTTTTCACTCGCGCTTTTGATACCTTTCATCACCCGTTTCCCCTCGGGGTCTTGTTTGGTTTGTTACCGATCGGAGGCGTACATTATCTGGGTGCGCTTGTTCGGAAGATGATTCGCCCACTGCCCGGCGTGGATATGATCTTCTCCCGCGTCCTTTCCCGTTTGGAAAGTAGTCTAATTTATATAAGCAACCAGAGGAATGCTTTCTTTGGAGTGAAGAAAACGTACTCCAAAGAATAGCTCAGCAGTCTTGTTTGTCTTTAAGCGAAACGGATCTTGTGAGTCTCTCTCTCTCTGTAATCCAATATCTCTAATACCTTGTGCATCATTTAATCATTGATTTGTTTTCCCCAAATCGGTTTACACCCCCGTTCAGTTTTCATTCTTGCCAACAGCCAATTAACCGACATCAATCGGCATCCCAATTTTCTGCAAAATCAAACCTACCAACAGCACGCAACCGTTTTCCACCCCGTGTTCGCCAGCAATTCAACGTCTAGCACGTGCCCTCAACGTTCCGCAGCCAAGAGGGTAAGCACCGGTGGGTGCTTGATGATGCCTCAACGACTACTTACTGTTTATGCTTTTGCATTCAGCAGCTAGGCTAAGTACGCCGTTGTCGGCACAAGAAGTTCTGACACGACTCCCCCCGTTACCGTTCGTTTCGGGTGGGGCTTGGAGGGCTTGGAGGGCTCGAGTATCGCATTCGATCTTATGCTCTCTGGCTAGGAAACGATTGAAAAGAAAATGCAAAAGCAGTACACGCGAGTCTAGGCAGATCGTTCTTCGGCGGTTGCTTTCCGCTCATCATCCTACTCTTGAGCCCTCAAGAACGGTCGAATCATTTCCTCTATTTTCGTTCTCTATAGGCTTGCCGGTTTGCAATGTGATGCGGATTATGGTTCACGTTAGGGCACGCGTTCGCCGTCTATTGTATGCGGAGGAAGCATTGAAGTCGGATGCGCGCGTGCGCTCGTGTGTTGTTTGTTGCGATGCAATTATCGTTAATGAGACGGCAGACTGTTTAAGCGATTTGAATATTCGCGCCTTTTAATGAGTGGAAATTGCGGAAGAATTAGCTGCCGGTGAGTTCAGAGTTTGGGATTTCTGTTTGCCTGTTTTTCAGGATAATCAATGTCTAGTTTAATTAAATTATCTGTACTTTGGATGTAGAAGCTTTCATCTTTCTCGTCTTGAATATGAATGTGGTTTTAATCTCAAGGAACTTGATTTCTTCTTTGTAAAAGTATTAAAATCATCTTTGCTGCATCAAACTCCGTCTTTCACTGCAATTGGTTTCACTTTTCAACGGTACCTTTCTTCTTCGCGTGCACTGTGCCTGTGCTCGACCCACCTTGTGACACCACATACTGCCATATCTATGGCGTCGTGTACACCCACGGGTCCCCCCATTGGAGAGGCGGGCAGCTAATGACACAAACACATGATCCCCGCAACGCTACGATCGCTTTGCCGGTGCCTAAAGCGTCCATCCCGGAGCAAGTTGGAGCAATTGTTTTAATTAAAATGTATTCGTATCGAGAGCAAATTGAAACGTGTCCTCCCACCCTCGTGTGTGTGTGTGTGGCTATGTGTGTGAATAGAAACGTGACGCGATAGGCTAGCCCGGTTGACAGTTTGATCACAGTCACCAGGAATCTATGGGAGGGAGAGCAGGCGGGACAAAACGAGAGCGATCGCATCGCCATTTTTGGGAACATGGCCGCGGCCGCGCACTGTAGGAGGCAATTAGCGATCCGTGCGGCTGATATCGGAGACCCGGGCTGAGCGATGTCTGGAGTTTGCTCGATGGCCTGACGCTGAAGGCATTGGACGGAGTTGAGCGAAAAGCGTCGGAGTTGTAACAACGGTGATGCAAAGTGAAATTGACAATTTGGATGCGGAACGAAGGTTAGTTGAGTTGAGGGGAATGGAAGATTAGCGTCTAGACATGAAGACTTGAATGTAGTCGGTGAAGAGTTGAATATCCTGACTATAATAAGCCTTTTTTTTAAACTCACCTCAATTTAATGTCTTTGTTTCACAATAATCAGCAACAATTCTCCGCCAAGATTAATAATCCAATTGCTCTGAACACTCACCAAAAGCACACTATTTCACATTTCCCTTGAGTAATTTGTTCAAACAACACTTCATAGCGCCACTTTGCATGCTAACGCCAGAAAAAAAGCACCAAAAATACCACACACGAGCTTCGGCTGAAATTACGCTGTCTGAAGCACTACCGATGCTTGTCAAAAACTATGTTCCGGCACGTAACTCCCAACCAGTGAGAGGACGACCACCCTCAGTTTGAAGAAGACAGCCCCAATCTTTGTACTCGCAACGTGCAGACACACGCACACGGTGGGGTCTTCGATTTGGAGGGTCCTGCGACTGGATTGCTCCTAATCGAGATCGGGAGTCTTTCGTGCGCCGAGAGAGGGTACTCAAGAGATCACGGCTACAAGGATGACGCTTAGCCACGACGCCGCCCCAAACAAACAGATAATTCACTGTGCTGCTCCCCTCTTACCGCACGTTTGCTTTGGGCCGTGTTTTTTTTACGTAAAAGGCTACCCTTTTTGTTTTGAGTTTCGAGGAATCAACGTGACACTTTATTTACTTGCACCAGTACATCCACCTTTCTTCGAGGTAAGGTTTGATTCAAAACGCGACCCTGGAATGGGCTTTGAATGATTCGTCTCACTGCGGCTCAGCAGGCTACGGGACCACGGCTGTCAAACCTTCAGTTGTGTGTGCGAGCGCGCGTGCGCGCGTTCCCACTTAACGGGACGAGTTGAAACACTTCACTCACTTCACTTCTGGTGTGTGCGACCTCACTTCGTGACTTTCTTCCGGTTGATTTCACCCAGGCGTTGATTGTTATTTGGACACTTGACTTCACTTGAGCCGCAACAATGTTGGGCGACACTTGGGCAAGTTGTTCGACAGGATGCACACAAACGCACACACGCAGACGCACAATTAACACAGGAAAACACACCTTCAATTCATAACAACACAAAATTGCACTCGATTTGCACGGAAAGATCTGTGAAATAAATAAAAACAAAAAACAAATCCCCCCGAAAAAAACAAGGGTGTAAGAAAAGCTGGTACACGTCGCATCATCATCTTCATCTTCATCACCATTACCGCAAGGGAGATTGAAGGCCACCCGTGCAACAATGTCCTTAATCACGGAGCACACGCGCGCTTTACCACCACTCTCGTGCGCACACAAGGATATCAGTCACTCAAGCACGTCAGAAGCCCTTTCCCCGAGTGAAAGGACGTCCAGCGGGAACATCAGAGAGTGTGTCCGATGCGCTCGATAAGGGCTTGGGATGGGCTCTTTTAGTAGGTTAACCTGCATGCGAGCGGTTGTCGTTGGTTCAAACAAGAACATGAAAAAAGGTTCGTCGCCTGCTCTTTACCATCGTTGTTGATGTTTTTCTTTATTTTTTTTGTGATTTTAAAGATCGCACGGTCGCTCACGTCGCTCATACTCGGGCTTGCAAAAGTCACACGCGCACTTATTTTGACTTTCTGTGGGGCTTTTTTTGCTTCTTTCCGTCCCGTTGACCAGATTCTGTCGCGTAGGTAGGGCTGATGCTTGAAATTATTTATAACACTTATACAACGCTGCCGGGGCGAGGCGGGCAATGCAGAACGGGGAAGCTGAATGTCAGCATTTATTCGGGGACGGAAAGATGGCAAAGGTCGAGCAGATGGGTACGGGATGGGCCGGCTGGACGAGTGGTCGTCCTGCTAAAACGAGACGCCGGTGACACGATCCTCCGGGATGAGCGCGATGGGGGATGGGAATTTTAATGCAAACAGAGCGGTGACGCAGAAAAAAACCGCACCGCGCGGAAAGGTCAACTTCAATCTTGACGTTTTGCGCTCTATCAATCGACCTTCATGTGGTCATATTTTAGTGGACCTCTGTGCGTACCCGCACACTCCACTTCACCTGGCTGTAATTGTGAATCTCTTTATTGTGCCTTCGCGCGGTGCTTCTTCTTTTGCGGTGTGTGTGTGCATGTACTGTGGGGCCGTTTTGTGGCTTTACAAAACAATTTTATTTCCAGGGCGGACGTGAGGCAATTGTTTCGCGGACGCCAGCGAGCGCAAAACTTGAGCTCGATCTTTGGCCCCCGTGCGCTCGGAAACGTGCGTCAGCGTGGCGGTGGAATGCGCCGTGTTCGTCGCCTGCGTTGTGGCCCAAATCCTTTTGGAAGTGACTGCCGCGGCCGCGTGTGCTTGACTGCTATCATTTCCTTGAAGATGAGCATTTTGATGGCCGTTGTGGCACATGTGGCAGGTCACAAATGTGGTGACATTGAAAGGGCAGTTACTGTGAATCTGCTTCCATGTTTATTATTAAATTCAAGACTAATAACTTGGTATTTTAAAATTGAAATCCTCTTTCTATGCACAAAGCTGTGTATCTGTTGCTTTCAAATTAATTATGAAATATTTTTTAAATGTGTCCTCCTTCCAAAGGGACACGAATCCTTTGACAGAGCGCTGTGTATCTTTTCGAATTACTTTATCATCATCGCTGCCACATAAAGGTCAGTAACGGAACTACAATCTTGTGCGCACGTTGAGTGGTAGCTTCTTGCTTTTGCTGCCCTAAAGCACGGTGACTGTTTCGCCATAAATTGCTTCAGCGACAGAAAACAAAAGCAAAAAAAACCTTCCACACTCTTCCGAAAAGGGCTCCAGAAAGACCGATGGCTTGTGACGCCGTTTTGTTAAAAAAGACAGCGTCTGCCCCGTTTGTCATGGTCCCAGCCTGTTTCGCTTTTGCCCTCACTACCTATTGTCACCCGCTGCCTTCGGGAAAAGCGACCGGGAAGGAGAGAGAGAGGATCACTCTGCCCCGAAACCGGAGGAGTCACACCATTAATTAGCATCGAGCGACAGAAGAAGGCAGCATGGTGCGCCCCGGGTCCAGCTCGAACAAGAAACCACCGATGCAAAGATTGAAAAAGTTGGGAGCGAAATGGGAAAAAAATCCACCCCACACACACACACAAGCACACACGATTATACCTCGGGAGTAATTAGCGATTGTAACCGTAATCTACGCACAAGGAGGTGGACGAGTGTAATAAATTTTTAATAATTTAATCAACCAACCCGAAAAGTTCGTCGCTTGTCCGTCGCAGTCTCCGCGGTAATTGGGCAGATCGGTTGTGTGTGTGTGTTTTGTACGGTTTCGTTCGGCGCACCAATCTGATTTTTGTTTTTGGTGGTTGTTTGCAGGACTGCCGTCGGTTTTTGCATGCATTCGATTATTTTATTTTGTGTGCCGTTTCTGTATCGGTATCGAGTGCTGTTTCGTGGATGCCGGCCTTTCCCTTTCCCCGGGAGTTTGGGGGCAGTTTTTGTGATGCAGTCAAGCTGGTTACAGTTATCCAAGTTGCAGTGGGGGTAAGGCAGGGCGGTTCGGCACAATTCTGATAGGCATCTTTGGGAAAGCATTCTTACAAACCTCCCAGTTGTTTTGTGGTTGTGCGGATTACTTTCCAGCTCGATCGAGCTGTACGCGCAACACAGCAACACGATAAGGTTCTTGCAGTGGACGCTCTTAATCACCGCCACAATCAAGCGGTGCAGTACACCAACCAACGCAAAGGGCTTACTGTTTGAGGTTTAAATTAAGGCGAAATTGTTATCTCACGGGATCTTTCTCTCTGCATATCGCTGGAGACGTTCGATTCGAATGGGGATGGCAAGGTAACTGGTTCAGCCCAGTGTGAACAAAAAGAAATAAAAAAAACACATACACACAGATGCACTGACATCGCAAAACGCAATCGAAGAAGATAAAAACAGAAGTGTAACCGAACGACAGCATGCGGTAAACGTCTCACGGGTGCACAGGGATTGATACACTTTTCACTTTCTGTTTCGCACGCACGCTTATCCCGTTGTGCGGTGCAATCGAGAGCAGTGGCTGGCCGCGGCACGGCAAATCACTGTGGTGCATCCGTGCGACAGGCGACCAGCAATCATTTGTCATTATCTTTAATCGCGAAACACCGAACGTGGTCTCCTGTTTTTTTTTTGCTTGCCCTCCCCTGTGTGTGTGTTTTAGGGATCGGTCCCGCGTCTTTACTTTTCATTTAATTTGCATCATTGCTCGTGTTTTTACTTGTAATGAGACACTGTTTTGCTGTTGTTTTGGTTGGTTGCAAGGCACAGACAAAATCCACCGAAGCACGATTTATTTCATTTATTTTAACTAATTTCCACTCATTTGCGCACCGTTGCCTTGGTTTCTTGCATGTAAGTTTTCATTTAAAAAAAAAACATTCTGCTCGCCGCGTCCTCAACCGCGAGCTACACTTCAGCAACACTTCCCGACCCGCTTTTACGCACCGTCCGTTACACAAGGACCATAATTGAGGATGAGCAATTTACGATGGGCCTTCCTTCCTTCGAGGGGCGCGGGCCGTACCATCATCATCCATCACGCAATTTTTCCGGGTGCCATAGCTTCAAATCACGGCAGCACTGCGATTTTCTAGCGTCACTGCTTGCACCGGTTTTCAGGTTCGTCGCTTGCCTTCCATGTCACCGAGGCGAGTTTCACTTTTCTTCCACATCACTGTTCCACACCACTGCACAAATATCGGAAGTGCGTGCGGAACTAGTTCACTTGGCAAACGCATGGGAAGGCGTGTAGTCGAAACGAGGGATGGCCTCGAAGGAGACACTTCCTGTCTCTGGTTGGCGAAGGGGCACTCGGGTACGCGGGCAGGCGGTGTAAAGATATTAGTACACGGTGACGATCACTTGTCGGCGATCGGCAATTAGTCGCGCGGAGAGGCTACTGCAATCATCGCTCATACATTCACACAACGCACCGAGCCGTGCGTACTTTTCCACTATCACACACACGAGACGGCCAAACACAGGGAAACGAGGAAATGTGACACTTAATGATTGGGTGGATAATTTTTTTCGATCAATTTCAAACCCCGACACAGGATGTGGCATTGCTGGGGGATCGTGATGCCGTGGTGACTACACTTGCTCACTAGTTTAGCATTTGGTCTCATCATCAATGACTCACAGCTCATTTCATTTAACTTAAATTAAAATTCACCTTTAAAAAAAACAACGTTATCCTTTTTATTTGTCACTTGAAAAAGATAATCTTTTTCGTGTATTTTTACTCGTACAACACTTCTGCAACAGGAAGCACACACGATCGAAAGAACCGTCGTTTGGGCGAGCAAGTACGCGCGGGTTTGGGGCCAAACTTGGCGATCCGCACAAAACCAGCATCCGTGCTTGATGATGACGGGCGTGTAACGCGAACACCACGGCAGCTTGACACGGCGACCGCGACCACGGCAACGACGGACGACGATCTGTGCGATCAGCGATCGGTGAAGGTATGCTGTGCGCGCGCGCGACGGTCTCAAGACGGGTCGTTTTTTCCGTGCGACGACTACGACGAGACGATGCGATGTGCGCTCGGTTCCGCGCCAACCAGCAGGAGGACGAACGTGTTGCCGCCTCTCGAAGATGCTGCCACCGCTGCTGGTACAGCTGCTGCACGGCGGGTGCGGCGGGTACCGGCGGGCAGGCAGGGCAGCACTCTCGAGCACCACGTGGGGGCGGGACGACAAACGAAGCGCGCGCGCTCGTCCGTCCCGCTCGCATTGCTCTCGTTTCTGTGGGGAGCACCGCCGACGGTCTCGAAAATCAGAGCAAAACGAACGGATCTCGAGCGCTCGCCGATTCGGGTGGAGCGCGTCGCTCATCGGCCCGCAAAACCAGATGTGTGTGGAACCGCTCTGCTTCATCTCCGGAGAGTGTGTGGAGAGCTTTCGCAAAGAAGAACGGGCAACCGGGGGAGCGCGATCGATACAGATTCCAGCACGGTGGTTTCCATTAACGGGTTCGCTCACTGCAGCCACTGCCTGGACGATGCGGACCGAGATCGCTCGCTCGCTCTCTGCCACTCCGAGCAGCGTTAACTCTCTTGGCGAGAACAAACTCCTCACAGATGAACCGCTCCAGAAAAGGCGCTCTTGAGACGTTCAGAGCGACCGTGGCTGGCGACGGTGGCGAGAGCGGTAGACGCATCGGGATCAGCTTCCTTCATTCATGTTCGAACTCTCATAAACTACCAACAGCTACCAGCATCAGCATCGTACGCCCCCACCTTGAGCGCATGCGGAATCACCACGCGGAACCAAAAAGCTCAACCAGACGAACGACGGTCACTCACGGACAGCAGCAGATCGGAGCTTTCGGCACTCAGCATTACCCGAACTGGGGGGGGGGGGGTTGAAAAGAAGACGAAAAAAAATGGAGGGAGCGCACGAGAGAGCGCACGAAAGCTCGGTCCCAACGGCGTGGGGGAGATTCGTTCGTCGTTTGCCGGTGAGTGAGCGAGTGTTTGCGCGCGCGCGCGAGCATGCGATTCATCCGTCGCGGGGTTCGTCGCTGGTCGAAGTCTTTCGTTTGCATGTGCACGGCCCAGCGGTGTGCTTGTTCGACGCTGGGTGGGAGGCTGTGGTTTTCTGTATCAAAACAAAACGCGCACGGGTTCGGGTGGTCGGACGAAGCTCGGATACGGCTACGAAGGTATTTCGCGTGCGCATCAGCGGTGGTGTACGCTCTGCGGAGAGCATCAGTGTCAGTGCGCTTGGAGAAGCGTTCGGATGGCGTCGTGCTGCTGCAGGGGGCTATGCGCTATTGGTGCTTTACAATACTGCACTGCTAGTCTTTTCTGGCATCAAAGGATGCGTTGGGCGCTTTAGAAATACAGCCAACAATCATCGTAATCTCTTTTAAACCACCTTATCAGTTTCTCATGCGAAATCAAGAATAGTTTAAGCATTAAGGCAAATGTCATCTTTGACGGTGACATCGCAGAATAGAATGAAAGCTTTAATTTAAATGCTACACACTTTGTAGCATTTCTCACAAGACATGAAGCAACAAAGAAACTGCCATTTTCTTATCCTCCACTGCATTAATTATGCATAATGTCATATGCAACTCGTCTCGGCGCTTCATAGTGCCATCATAAATTTGGCGAGCCTTTTTCCTCCGTCCGAACACTGTAGCCTTTTAATATGCTCAAATTAAGACGTAAATTTATCTAAACTATTTCGTTTTATTGGCTGCAGAAAAGGTTGACCCCGGCAAGGCCACTAACGGCGATT
Organism: Anopheles merus; assembly: GCF_017562075.2. NCBI lineage: Eukaryota > Metazoa > Arthropoda > Insecta > Diptera > Culicidae > Anopheles > Anopheles merus. The sequence continues at coordinate 7,286,045 of NC_054084.1, forward strand.
TTGATGATTACGAGCACCGCTGCACGTTGGACTGTTGCAGACGCGGTTCGAAGATTTGACCATTAAAATGCAAATATGATAGAGCTATAGGGCAAAAACAAAGCTAGTGTGATGTGTGTTTTTGCTGTTCGAGGCGCCTTCCAAGTGCTTTTATGAGCTGTTTATTTGATAATCATAAAGAACACTATCCGAATTGATTGTTGTTTGCATTGTGTTCCCTCAAATGTCATGGTTTTATGATATCAAGAAACGCTTTCAACTTTTTGGTGCGTGATAAAACGAACCGTGTGTTTTCTTTGCAGATTTTCTTACTTGAAGAAGCTTTTTTGATTGAATTTTAGCCTCAAAAAGATGTTGGCGTGGCTCTGGATCATCCAGTGTCTGCTTTCAAGCTCCATAAGACCATGCAAAACGCAAACAAATGAATGCTCTAGTTTATTTTCGCCATAGCAAACCGTTGCATCCTGCTTGGAGCAAACTGAAACAAGTTATCCTACACTTTGGCCAAATAATGAATTTCACGTTGTAGAGCAAACATAGATGAGTCCAAATCGACTTCAAAACTCGTCACAATTGAAACAAAAACAAAAAAAACTCCGAAAAAAACTGTTAAACGTCGTTAAGTTTTCCTTTCCTTCGAACCAAGCTGTGTCTTAACGCTCAAACTCTTCTACAACGACCTGCACATAGCTCGTCATTGTTGCCCCCATTTCAATCATAACGATCTTCATCGCCTCATCATCATTCCTTGCGCGAGTCAAACGCACAAGAAGGAGGCTGTGGCTCGGAAAGCCAGCACAATGATTTGGAGCAAAAATGTGTGACGTGACGGGGGCCGACAGCCCAAAGGCACAGGTACATCCCCCCCCATTCCCTGGAATGGCTTCAAAAAACCAATTTCCAACTTCCGTTACATGTCATTTAACAGAGAGGGCAGGCTGTAGAGATGGACGTTAGGAGGTAGGTTCGCTCGAGATGATTAACTAAACAAATGTCTCTCCTAATTTCCAAAGGGTCCGACACGAACCTAACAGTGTTTGGCAGCACGGCTACACGGGTAAGCGCTCGAGAGCACCCATTTCGGCGATTTTGGCGAAGCGCACTGAACAAATGGGTAGCAAATGGTAGAAAATTAAGGGAAAAACAGAACGCCCGCAGAAAGAAAAATGACACTTACGCGACGGCCCTGCGGCACGGTACAGTGGCCGTTGTTTGCGAGTGCTTTCCGGTCATCGCTTCCCTATTACTGAACTGTTCCGCAAACCAGCGCTCGTTCGACATCAAACGAAGACCAGCTAGACGGAGTTTAATCGACGGCAGATTGAGGTTTATGTCAATGTTTGGCGCTTCCGTTCTCGCGCAATGGATAACCATTGCTGCTTGTAAAGCGTTGCGTTCATTCACACTTGCGCATGTTTTGGCCCGACCCCAGCGTGGAGGGAAGCACTTTTTGGCGTTTGCTTCTTCACAGTGGAATGATGACGCTTTGATGAGTCGTTTAAAAAGCTAACTGTTTTATCCGATTTAACGATTTAACTCTGCTTTGGTTTGGGTGGAGTCTGAGGCGACTGTGGGTACATATAAAGCCATTGCTTTGGCTCGTGTTAATCGACGATTGCTCTATTTACGCTTTTGTACTGTGTTAATTGTGTAAATGAGTAGTTGAAATGACCGGCTGCTCTCGGTGCTTACAGTAATCGACTGATGAAGCTGTAGCTCGGCACAATTTCGGTGCAATCTGAAGACATTAGGCAGTTTAATCCAGATGAATCTAGTCCTAACGGGGATGTACGACAAGAGTAGTTGTTTTGGATGTTTTGTTGTTGTGTGAAATGAAGTCGTTTGTAGGACAATTCTCTATGGAGCAGTAAAGATTCTTGTTTACCAACTTTACAGTAAAACATGCCAAGAAGACTTCAGCTAGTATGCCAGCAAACTAAACTACATTGAATTACTCTATTATAAAGTACTTCAATTTATAGAAATCGTATCAAAACACATTCAAGTCTTTGTTGCTAACTTACATGATTACAGACTGCATTGCCCAACATTCCACGCCACACAAAGCAATGCATATACTACGGCGAGAGACTGCACTGCACGACACAAGCCCAACCGATTTATCAATTAGAAAGGCATCACCCAGCGCGCGCTCGTACAAACACACACACACACATACACTGCACTGGTCACCCACAACCGATACAAGGAGGTCGGCATCCAGTGTAGGCTTTCATCTTCACCAGCCACACCCTGCTGGTGGACACAGCCACGATTGCGCGCACACATGTTGCGCTAAACGCGGAAAAGCTTTTTCCTCGCCAAACCGAAAACGGATGATCGAACCAACGGGCTCGCAGCCGGCCTCGGATAAGCCATCCCGAGCTGGTCTCGCTGAGCAGTTGCTGTTGTTGTTGTTGCGCCTTCTGACATAAATTAAACGCTAGCCCTTATTTGCGAACGATAACAATAAATCCCTTGCCCACCAGCCTAACGACTCTTTAGCTGGACAAGATTCTACAGCGGGCCAGAGAGCGAACGAGCGACCGAGCCATGAATGCCGTCACGGTGGGGCCTCCGTAAGGTAGCCTTTCAACCCTTGGAGACTGGATAATTAATTTGCCTACAATCGGTCAGTTTGTCTATTAATGGTCAAATAATTACCCACTCCGAGGGAAGGGATGTTGAGCAAAAGGGGAGGGGGAATGGTGACCCACCAACAAGGCGGCGTGGTCAGGACGGGTTTTGCAAAAATCCACAGTCTGCACATCTAGATCTTCAAAGCGGTTGACGACGACGACAACGATGGCGTTGGCTTGTGTGTTGGAGTCCGTCTGCGGCCACCGGGTGGGCTGTGCCGTGCCCGGTTGCTTTTCTTTCTTTTCATTAAATTAAACATATTAATTCCATTTATCAACGAGGCCGGTCTTAAACCGTCCGCTTTTGTGTGTGTCAAACTCACGTCAAACACATCACGTGACAGGGGGAAGCCGCCCGAGTCTGGAAGGCTTTTCACGATGAACACACTCAGTTAGATTGACTATTGCATTCATCGCCACTAAGGGATCTTCGACAGTGCGATAAGCCTTCCTTTAGAGCGAGCAACACAAAAAATGGTTCCCTTGAAAGAGGTTCGTCGCTTAACGCCCTTGTGCACAAGTCTTTCGTTCGATTTTGAACGAGCGTACCGAGCGCGCACGTTCACGCGTGTGGTCAGCGTTGTGCGCATTTTGTTTCCCTTCCGCTTTCTTTGCGTCACTTTTTCGCGCGCATAAATCAGTCCAGCGTCGGGAGGTTGGGATTCTAAGCCAAAGGAAATAGAAAGTGAAAATCGACCCCACAATCGTACCACCCCACGTTTGCGGGCTGGCAGAAAATGGGGTTTTGCTGCGTCCTCGTGGCCAACGTGTTGGTGGCTGCATTCCGGTTGCGTTCGATCGCAGTGGTTGGGAACACCCGGGAAAGGTGCGCGACGGGTGCGAGAAAACTGGAGCGCGACAACGAAATGGAAAAGAAAATATTGCCAGCCAGCTAGTGGTAGCTTCGGTCAGCGGGGCTATGCCGGGGCGCACTCGGACACGATATGGCCACGAGCCGCACGAGATACGAGTGTGCGCGAGTGTGGATGCACGTTGCAGTGCGGGCGACACAGCGTCCCCGGGGTTTGCGGGCCTCCGGAGGTCCTCTAACGCCGGGGCACCCTGGCGAGTGTTTTCGAGAGTGGTCTAGTTTTAATCTATTCCATAAATATATGAACACGCTTCGTGGGTTCACGCTTGCACCGTACCGTGGTGTGGAGCATTCCGCGCGTGCACCAGCAGGCACGGGCAGGCGGTCGAGAAAAACCCCCGGCCTTTTTGTGCCGTTGTTGAGGCAGCTCTACTGCACCGCTTGGAGGACCAGTGCACGAACGGCGGGGTTGTTGATATTGTTATCGGGGAAGGTTTATTTTTTCCCCTCCTATTCTAGCCCCCTTTTTTACGCTCCTGCTGCTCGGAGCCTTGCGGCAGTGGGCTCTCTATCTACCTCTCTAGTCCCGTATTGCCTGTGCGTTGTTCCCTTTCGCATTGCATCCAATTCCGGTTTCGATTGCGAAGCTGCTGCGCTGCAATGTTGTTGCAAGTTGCAAACCGTCCACGAAGCCCTTAGGGAGGGCGGGCTCGCACTCGCGGGAGGTTGCTCGAATAAAACGGACCCTCAACAGGGTGTGGCACTGGGAGGGAGCCGGGAGAAGCCACTCACCCACCACACACACACACAGAGCCAAGGTTTAGACTGTTTTGTGCTATTTGATACCCCGTGCCGCCGCCTAGTGGCCGTGCTCTTGTGTATTTGGCATTACTGTTTTTATTGCCATTTTGCCTCCTGCCCGTAACAGCTCGATTTATGGGAATTGCAGAATCGGAATCAGCATCATATGTGTGTGTGTGCGCGTGCACATGGAGAATACGGTTCTCTTCTGCAGCTGCTCCATTTGAGGGAAGTTTTTTGCTTCGTTTACTGCAGTCAGCGATGAAAGTTTAATCATTTGAAATAAATACACTAATGAGTGGTAGAAACGAAAACAGTATACGACGAGCACCGGACGAGGGCGTCTGGTATCGGGACGCACGCCGTTGTTTATTGGATTTGATAAATTTCGTTCGCCTGCAGGGCTTTTCGCTTTCGTTTCGGCCAGTGTGCGGCCTGTCAATATGGCGCTGATAGGAATATGGAGTGGAAAAATAATTTCCAAACACATTCGTTAGGTATGGTTAGACGATGCGGTGGGGGAAAACTGTAACTAAATTAGATGCGAACTCCAATCCCCATTGGAGGCATTTTTCTCTCCCCTATTTAATGGATTTTACATCCTCTGGTGCCATGACCAGGATCCGTAATGATCTTTTCTTTGAATCTTTGTCTTCTTGCGGTCATTTTGAACTAGTTTTGTGATATTTGTCATGTCAAGCCCTCTTGATACTTAACCTGATACCTCCTAAGGCATACTATTGGCATCGTGGCAATAGACGCTACTCGGTTCCTCGCTTCAATCGACACAGTAGTCCACCAAATGCTACCAGCTGAAGAATAGACAGCACCTCCTTTGCGGTGGCAGTTTCCTTGAACCGCGCACTCTCTCGTAAGTGCTCCAGTTTATTAGCCTGTTTTTTCTTCTTCTTCCCTCTCACCAACCCCTGCTGCCTACTGATATCATTGGATCTCTTACTTTGCATCTTTCAAACCCCGCGTGAGTGTATGACAAGCATTAACGATCGACACGACGAACCAAACGACACACAGGCAAGACACAGGCAGCCTCTCAGGGGAAGGTAAAATGGGGGAATTCATCGGGTGGCCTAATGGCGTTGATGATGCAACGGCCTTCAAAACCGACAAACCCGGACAGATAAAGCGAAAAGGAAAGCAAACGTCTCGTGTGCTGCCCCCGGTCCGCTTTCCCGCACTAACTGGACGTGCGACATTATCAGTGGTGGTGAAGGAGAAGAAGTAAAAAAAAAACTCTCAAGACTGCGTGTATAGAGAGGTAAGGTGTAGCCGCTACTTATCAAACTGACTCAATCTCGTTACGAATTCCAATTTGTTTACAAATTCACCTTTCCAATTTCCAGGGATGTGTGTGTACTTCCCTGGGAGCCCTCGGATCGAAGGGATGCTATAGGGTAATCAGCCGCATTCATCGTGACGAAGCGTCATCCACACGTGGAGGCCGTTTTACCTTGCGGCGAGCTGCATTGAAGGTGTCGCCGCATCCAAGATGGAAAAATCAATCAAACACCAAATTCGAAATCCCATTTCCATTCCGCGGGCTGCAGTGCCCGCTGCCCAGAGCTGTCAGTCGCTACTTCAGGGGCTGTCTTGAAGCAAAAGGCTTCTGATTTAACTGTATCGATTGGCCGAGTGTGATGCGAGACGGAATGTTCCTTCTTTTTTGTTTGTTGGTTGGTTCGTGTGGATCATTTCATCTTCGCCCCGAAGGATGACAAGTGGAACTAGGTGTGCGTCTCAGCACGCATGTACAACGAGCCTGCACGGTTTCAAGGTCTACCGCAGCAGGGGCGACGGATGGAGGTGTTGGACAGTTCATAGAAAAAGACTAACAATGCGCGGCCACGATATGATGTTCCACTTCAACCACTCTCCTTCTGTGAACTGTGGCTGTGGACAGAGCAGCAGCCGCATTTCAATCAAGTCCGAATTCGTCACCGAAAAACTCGGCCAATCGCTCGGTAGCTGCCAGTGCCGCCGACCCATTCGGACGTATATCTTGCAGAAGAGTTTGAAATTTCTTTCTTTTTTGTGTGTGCGTGCTCGTGTCTCAAAGTTTGCTCGACGACACTCGCGGGCACAAGTGTTGCGGATGGATGGTATTGTGGTTGGGCATGTTTTCGGCATGTTCGGGGCAGAACTCGTTCGTCGAGCCCACAGGTACGTGCAAGAAGAGCCATCGTGTGGAGGGGCCGGTTTTGAAGCCGTTTCGAAATAGTTGCTCCAGTTTGTGCTATTATTTTATCACCTTCAGGCCACTCGCCGTACACACATACACACACACACACAGGTCGTCCGCGTGCGTAACCGCGCACGCTCCTTCTCCGCTTTTGCGCTCAAGTTCAGTTGCGATCGTGTTGCGTCGGTGCCCCTCGGGGCATCGTCTCCAACCGACCCGCGCAGAGAGGACACGGCAAGAAGATACGGCACAGATGGGAAGCAAGCGAGCGAGCAAGCAAAAACAACAACAACAACCCTCCACACCGATATTCATGCGCAGAAGCAACATTGAAAGTGAGATCAGTTGGCCATCGCCAGAGCATCACCGCACCCCGCGTGCGCACAAAACATTGCATGATCACGCGCCCCCTCTGTGTGTGTGTGCGTGATCGCAAGAGACTATCCGCGACCGTTCGGCGTATGTTCGATTTGCTGGCTGGGGTCGTGGTGCAAAAACATGGGGCGCATTTTTCAGGTGTGGCAATCGCGGCAACGTTGGCCGGGGCAGAACACGGGGCAGCCGCGAAGCGAAGCGCGGCTTCTTCCCGAGCGCAAAGCTTGCGGGCCTGCACTCCAGGGTTCGGTCACTGCCGGCCGAACGATACTGCCGCGGATCATGCACAAGGGAAGGCCCGCAGATGATGACCATGGAGGGATACACACCATTATTACCCACTCGAGTGGAGAGGCAGGGGCCGACTAAACTAGAGCAGAGTGGACTCTCTCATTACCGTCGTCATCATCATGGTCGTCGTCGTCGTCGTCGTCGTTGGGTGTTGTTTCATCACTTTCCACTCTGCGAGGCTGTGATGATATTAAGCAGAGTTTGCACGCGAGAACTAGAAGATTCATGTCCGATCTTCACGGACGAATGGTCTTCCGCAATTGACCTAGTTTTACTGTGCCTCCTGTCTTCTAACCTGTTACGGCCCTCTGACGTTATCTTGGCAAAGGAGCGATGGCTTACTGTAATTTGTTCACCGCTTCCGGTGGATAGTCAATAGATAGCCATCTACACTACACGCACGTTGTGGGCAAACTGAGCGCAAGATTGCGTAACTTATCATGTAAGCGGTCGAAGGAGATGTCGCTGCAGATAGCGCAGCAGCGGAGAAGCATTGTAATTATCTGTTGGGGTTTATGCCTATACTGCTGCTCACCACCGTACAACATGGGACATTACCAGGCACACTGCCGCGCTTACTTATGTGTCTGTGCTCTTCCTCTTGCTGCAAACGATCTCTCCCAGCGTTGATGAGCAATGAGAAGCGGACAGGCCGGTAGATAGTTGCAATTATTAGTATCCCTATCCCATGCTGCACCAGTTTTCGCTTCGCTCGGGACTGGCGCCTAATGTCCGCACGGCAAATGGTCAGTGGTTGTAATGGACCGTTTGTACGTAGCTCTTCGAGAGCTCCAATTTAGCACCCAGTTATGTGGTGGGTCCCTCGAGAAGGAAGTGCTGCACAACCCTCGCTCAGGTTCGTCGCTTACTCGAACGCAACTGGTTGGTCAAACGAGCGCGTAGACACGCGGTGGCAGGTAATACATTCCAAACGGTGTACATCATCACCTCCAGCTGTCAGGAGGATCTCCGGAGGTACGGTTGTGGGCGAAATCGAAGGGAGCGGGGAGTTCGTTAGCAGCAATGCTGCGCTGACTAAAAGGGAGCTTCAATTTCATAAATCATGAAGAGCGTCGTTACTGACGCCATATAGCGCTGGCAGTAGTACCGTGGCAGCGGTGTCACGTACGAGCGGTTTGCTGACGCTGATGATGTGATGCCGCCGCCATCACCAGCTGAAGGTAATGAGACGTGTGGTAGTAGCAGACTCTAGCGCGCTAGAAGATCGAGCGATATTGATACGATGTGTGGCTTTCCTTGTGGCGCGTTTCCCACCCCAAACGACCGGGAAAGGAGTCCGCACCATCTCCGATAAGTAACAGCGACGAAGCGCAACAAAAAAAAAACAACTCCCTGTGAGAGTGTGTTCTTTCGTGTAAGTGTGAGAAAAAAGGAACCTTATCTTCATCGTACGTAGTTTGCGGCGCAGTGCGCACCAAACTGTCATTCGTTGCCGGCGTCGGCAGCCCCCCACCAAGCAGTGTGCCAATATATCGTCAATCAGACCGGCGGCAGATCATCGAACTCTCTCTCTCTCTCTCTCTCTCTCTCTCTCTCTCTCTCTCTCTCTCTCTCTCTCTCTCTCGCGGGGTAGCTTCACTTCTAATTATTAGCGCTTCATCGCTGACAGCCGAACGACGGCCGAAAGACGAAGACGATTACCACACATTTTTGCACCCATCGGGTTGGTTTGGTTCGCGTTGGCTGCTCTCGGGCTCTAACGCCCGGCAAAGCAAAGCATCCTTCGCAATTGGAAGACAATTAAAATGCCTTCTCTCCGCTGCCACCAGGCGGCGGAGGTGTGGAGAGTGCATTTGCCTTTCCCTCCATCTCGCTTGCTCGTTCGCATGTTTGTGTGTCTCTAGCTACCCCGATATGACGAGATTGATAAGAGCGTTGGGAGCTTAAGCAACGAACCTCTCTACATTGCCTGCTGCTCTGCTCGACCGAGAGTGAAAATTCCATCACGTGGTTTTCACGAGCTGATCACGAGCAGAGGGAGGGGAGGAGAGCCTGAGACTTAGCAGGCGATAATCATCTACGACAAATGTGTAAAACGTTTCCACCATTGGCGCATGAAGCACACACAAACACTGGTCGGAGCGGTGTTCGGAATCCGCCAGGGGTTGGGTTTTCGCGTAGCAATGTGTAATTATCGTCAAACAACATCATTTGGCGAGTAACAGGGCGTGCTTAGGATTAAGGCCTGTCACCCAAGCAGCAATGAAGTTGCATTGCTTGAAGGGGGGGAAAAAAGGAAAGGAAATTAATGTTTTCATCGTTGGTGCAACATTGATAAATGATGTTGAGTTCAAAAGCTTGTTTGATTAAATATAAAATTTTGCTTTATGTTACTATCTCCCAACAACGTACCAATTAGTCATAAATAAGCCCTTATTTGTGTGGATTCACTCGTTTCGGAGAGCCATTTTTAGACCAAAACGCTCTCCATTACCTCGCAATTGAACGGTCATAAATTATTCATACAAACTAGCGGCCAGCATGCGCGGGAAGTATTCCTGGAAGTATGCGTTTTGATGAACTGCCCGCTAGCTTTTGCTTTTAAGCACGGCAAGATCCTGATTCCAAATTGAGCAGAAAATCTCAAGTAAACGTACGAACGATCTCCTGCACTCTGAACCACGGTGTGGCTCTCCAGCTTTTGGAGCGCAGCCTCGGAGCGGAGGATGCTCGACTTTCCCTTCCTCCACGTCCGCAAAAGGGAAAGGAAGCCACGCTGTCATCCCGTGTTCGTGCCAAAATCATCGCACATTTTTCACCACTCAACAGTACCACCACGGCCGTTTGCAGAAAAATGGACATCAATGCAGCCCCCAAAAAGTCGTGCTACATTTTTTACTTCCCTCTTCTGTGCGCGAGCGCGCGCACCGTTAATAGAGGAATGTCACCGCGCTGAACATGAATATGCTCTCACCGCATTCCAGTGGCGATTCCATGCTCCAGATCCTCCCCCCCCCCTCCGTTTTGCCCCAATTTTTGCAACACGCTCTGCACACGCTGCACGCATTTTCGGGAGGGGGGAAAAAGTGCAACCAACCACCCCATTGCTAGCCGTTGCTACCGAAGCGATGAAGCAAAGCATCACCTACTGTTAAGAACGGCTCCAAAGGAAGTGCACGAAGGCGGCACATTAAATCCATTATCGTCACCGTCTGTGTTTGTGTGTGTTGGACAGTGGTCCGTTTTCTCTTTCACGCTGCTAGCCACACATTGAGTGACGGCGGGTGAAAGATGGCTCGCCAGGCGACGAACCTCCCCGCAAGCCGAAAGTGTGAACCGATTTTCATGCCTCACGATTCCGATCCCGGAACGATTGAGTCCGGAAACGGACCTGATGGTGGTTCGTACACAGTGTTGTGT